>NC_034605.1:66728004-66761586 GCF_900095145.1 Mus pahari | reverse complement strand
GGTTTCTCTGTATAGCCCTGGCTGTCCTGGAGCTCACTTTGTAGACCAGGCTGGCCTCAAACTCAGAAATCCACCTGCCTCTGCCTCCCGAGTGCTAGGATTAAAGGCATGCGCCACCACGCCTGGCACTATGGTATCTTCTTGTTAGAGCAAGTTCTAAGTGTGCTTCTCCACTTCGTTGCATTGTGTTGTGTCCTTATTCCCATCCATGAATGATTATTTTGAAAACTGTGATTACTGCCATCAAAAAGGGCTAAAAAAATTGTTTTCTTTCGGTTTTTGTTTGTTTGGAGACAAATTTTCTCTGTAGTTTTGGCAGTCCTAGAGCTCACTCTGTAACTCTGTATACCAGGCTGGCCTTGGACTCACAGAGATCCACCTGCTTCTGCCTCCCAAGTGCTGGAATTAAAGGTATACATTACCATCACCTGGCTGCTAAAGAAAACAGTTTTTTTTTTAATGTGAAAATATAACTCAGTGGTCTTGTCCAAGACCATGTTCTATCAAGAACAGAATTTATTCCAGCCAAGTAAATTGGTCGTAGATGCTTGTAACTCCAGAGGTTGAAACAGAAAGATTTTTGGCCTGAGGCCAAGCAGGGATACATCTAGTAAGACTGTCTCAAAATAAATAAATGGATAGATAGGTAGGTAGGTAGGTAGGTAGATAATTGCCTGTGTTTCTAGAAAGTTTGTCTTTTTCACTTTGTTCTTTTTAAATAAGCACACAAATTGTATCATCTTCATGTTTTCACATAGTCACAGTAAGTCCATTTGCCTATGTGTTCCTCACAAGTGTGCAGTTGCTTGCAGGAGCCAGGAGAGAACATCATATCCTCCCAGGAGTTAAGTGTTACAGGCAGTTGTAAACTTCGGTTTGGGTCCTGGGAACTGATGGTTGGTTTCCTCTGGAAAAGCAGGGAGGGTTCTGAACTGCTGTGCTCACCTCATTTTTTGTTCAAAAACAAAAAACAAAAAAACCCCAAAAACCTAGAAAATAGTTATGGAGGAGACAAGGAATGCTTATTTTTTCCATTTTTTTCTATAATGAATACTCTTTTCATTGTTGTCTTATGAAATGGGTCTCAGTATGTAGCCTTGGCTGGCTCTCACTATGTAGACTGGGCTCAAAATCACAGAGATCTGCCTGGCCTGGCCTCTAGAGTGCTGGAATTTAAGCATCTGCCACCAGGCCCAGTACAAATATGCTTTTTAAAGTTTTTTTTTTTTTAGACACTTTTTTAAAAACTCATGTTGCAGCTAGGTATGGTGATGCACACCTTTAATCTCAGCAGAAACAAACAGATTTCTTTGAGTTCCAGGACAGCCCAGTCAACAAAGGGAGTTCCAGGACAGCCAGGGAATCAAAAACCCTGTCTCAAAAAACAACCACCACCACAACAAAAGCCTCATTTTCTGGAGGTGTGCATGTGCCAACAGCACATACAGAAGCCAGAGAACAACTTTTGGCTCTCTTCTTTCACCGTATAGATCTCTGAGATAGAACTTGGGCTTGGCTTCAGGCAACTCTTTAACACTAAGCAATCTCACCAAGCCCTGAACATGACCTTTTAAATCACTTTTTAAAAAAATACTTCTTTTGGGGCCAGGAGGTGGTGACACATTCCTTTAATCCCAGCACTCGGGAGGCAGAGGCTGGCGGATCTCTGTGAGTTTTGAGGACAGCCTCATCTACAGAGCAAGTTCCAGGACAGCCAAGGCTACACTGAAAACCCTGTCTCAGAAAATATTTTAAACACTATTATAAAAGACATTACAAATTTAAAAAAATCACATACTGAAATTAACCAAACTCAAAGTTTATAAAGCTCAATGAACTTCTAAACAGAATAGCCAATAGAAAAAAAAAATCTTATATGGCTAAAAACAATTACACTTTTTGAATTATTTTCCTTCAATCTTACCTATACCTGTATATATATTTTTCCTCTATCCAAGTAATTTCTTCAAGCTACACAACTACAGCCTTCTTTTAAATATTACTCTTCTGGAGTGAGGATGAGAAAACTAAAGCGGATAGCACGGAGATAGCTTTAATCCCAGCTCTTGAGAGGCAAACCCAGGGTGCCTGTGATTTCAAATCCAGCCTGCTCTACATTATAAAACCCTATAACCCCTTTCTCAAACAAATACATATATCTTTTCCGGCGAATTTATCAAATTCCAGAAGAAACATTTTAAAACTAAGGAAAACGATTCATAATACAGAGTAGGAAAACAGTCGCCATCGTTCTCAACCGCTTTTCTTTTCTTTTCAAGCCACCATCCTACATCCCTCCCCCCCCGCGTCCCCGCCTGCCACGAAAATAATTTCTACCAAACTTGAGAGAAAGGCTCCTAAGGAACCATCCATATATATATATATATATATATATATATATATATATATATATATATATATATATATATATACACGGCAGGAAGTGCGTTAGAAGCTACGTGCTGATCATGGCCTCATCTTACTGGATTTATTTTTCCCATCTCTAGTTTTTTTCTAAATTCTATGGACGCTTACTGGATTTATTTTTCCCATCTCTAGTTTTTTTCTAAATTCTATGGACGCCCGTCCAGCCAGACCCTGGAGAGGTGACTCTGCCCTCCGCTCCGATCTTCTTCCACTTACATCAGCATTATTAAGGGTTAAACAGAAACCACGGGTTATACAACTCTCCACCCTGAACATTTTAATCTACAACTTCAATACAAAAGGAAAGGTAGGGCTGAGGTGGAAATTCCACAGAAGCCTTTTTTTCCCCTACGCTTATCTTACAGAATCAAGACACCTCGCTGGCGTCGACCCCCCAAAGAGGATCAGCCTTGCCCCAAGGCTTGCACCACAGGACGTGTTACGACCCGGCGGCGTCACGTGCCCGGAGTCCCTCAGGCTCCGCCCCGAGGCAGGCACAGCCAATGACGGTGCGGGGGAGGGCCCTGCCGGGGCCGCAGCCTGAGAGGCTTTAAAGCCTGAGCCCCGCGCTGCTCCTCCAGATCCTCGGACCTCGGCGACCTCCGGGGGTCCGAGTTTGCAGACTTCGTGTGCGCAGCTAGCCGCCTCAGGTGAGTGACCCCCCGCGGTTTTAAAGGCTTCCCGAGCAAGGACGGGTAGGGGAATCTAGAGTGTGGGAACCACAGCATCTGCAACCCGGACTGGGGACCCCCGGATGGACCAGGATCTCGAGGACGTGTCCTCGGCCTCCCCGAAGTGAAAGGCCCTTGTTGCCGAGCGGGGTCGTCATCAGGTCATGTGACTCCGGACTGCCGGGACCCGTAGGGGCAGCGGGACCCCCCTGAAGCTGGTCACGGGACCTAGGGCTCCTTATGCCGCCATAACATTCGCGGGCGGCGGCCGCGAGGGCGGAGCGGACTTCCATCCACCCACCCCACCCCCGGCCGGGCCCAGCTTGGCCCCCTAACCCAACCGGGATCGCATAAGGAGGCATCGCCTTGAGGCTTCAGTTCTGTAAAGTCAGTTCAGACTGATTTGCAGCTGTGCGTTAAAGTGTGTGGTGGCAGCTCACCCTCTGGGTATTCCTGTATGCCCACTTGAGGTCACCTAATACTTGTCAGTAAATGACCTGGACCCTGTTGTCCTCTTAAGATTCTGAGGTATACAATATCGGGAGACTCAAGACTACCGTGGCACTATAATAAGAGAAAAGGGTTTATCCCTGTTCCAATGACTACTAGGCTGTTTTTGTTTCAGTAGCTGGAGTCCAGTAACCTCCAAAGATTAATTCCTGACTTGTTTTTCTCCACTCATAATCACATTTGTTAACACGTGCAAAGATGCTTCAACTCAGTGATTTACTGCCGGGCTGGTGGCTCATGGATCTAATCCCTAAACTTGAGAGATGGGTCACTGAAAAAGTTTAAAGCCTGAACTACATGAGAAACTGTCCTTAGAAGAAAAAAGCTTCGTGGGGTCCTCATTTCCTCTTTTTTCTTCCCTAGGTGTTTGAACCATGAATCTTTTACTCCTTTTGGCTGTCCTCTGCTTGGGAACAGCCTTAGCTACTCCAAAATTTGATCAAACCTTTAGTGCACAGTGGCACCAGTGGAAGTCCACGCATAGAAGACTATATGGCACGGTTTGTAGTGTTTACATTGTCTCAAGAGAATGGTCTTCCTTGCCCTTGGAAGTGTTTGCTTGGTTGGTTGGGTTTTGTTTTTTGCTTTTGTTTTTTCCGAGTCAGGGTTTCTCTGTGTGTCCCTGGCTGTCCTGGATCTTGTTCTGTGGACCATGCTGTCTGTGAACTCGGTGCTGGGATTAAAATCATGTGCCACCACTGCCCACCTCTTTCTCCCCCCACAACCCCCCTCTCTAACCCTCAGAAGTTTATAGCCAGAGAGTAGTCTCTAGAAGCCAGCTCTTAGCAGGAATAGCCCAATCACACACCCATTGTGAGCAGAGTAGAGCACATACATCCCTTGGTGTGTTTTCAGGGGGAGTGGTGCCTTTCAGAGTGTGTAGCTGTCCCTGTTCCAGTAGGTCCACTTGGTAAGATGGATTGTTTTTTGTTGTTGTTGTTGTTTTTGGTTTTTTTTTTTAATTTAAGGTTTATTTAGTGAGATATATGTCACTAGTGATATATACCACACTTATGTCTGGGTATCATGTGCATTCTGAAACTAGACTTAGAAAGTACCATATGGCTGGGCAGTGGTGGCACACGCCTTTAATCCCAGCACTTGGGAGGCAGAGGCAGGCAGATTTCTGAGTTTGAGGCCAGCCTAGGCTACAGAGTGAGTTCCAGTACAGCTAGGTCTAAAACTAGACAGAGAAGAAGCCCTGTCTCGACAAAAGTAACATATGTGAGTGCTGAGAATTAAACCTGAGTCTTCCACAAATAGTCTTAAACACAGCCATCTCTCCAGCTCCATCTCTGCCTCTGGAATTAAAAGGCTGTGCCAACTAACATCTGGCTCCCCCTGTATATTAACAAAAAATGAAAACAGTTCTGTGCTTGCTTCTAGAATGAGGAAGAGTGGAGGAGAGCGGTGTGGGAAAAGAACATGAGAATGATCCAGCTACACAACGGGGAATACAGCAACGGGAAGCACGGCTTTACCATGGAGATGAACGCTTTTGGTGACATGGTGAGTGGGACGTGATGCGAACTCTGAGCCCTCTCCTCCATTTTCTTTCTACAAAGTTATCTCACCTTTTCTACTTTGCCTTTCCCGGAAGACCAATGAGGAATTCAGGCAGGTGGTGAATGGCTATCGACACCAGAAGCACAAGAAGGGGAGGCTTTTTCAGGAACCTCTGATGCTTCAGATCCCCAAGACTATGGACTGGAGAGAAAAAGGTTGTGTGACTCCTGTGAAGAACCAGGTATGAGGGCTGGGAGAAGTCTTGAGTTTGATCCCCAGGGTCCACACTTGAAAGAGATGTGGGGGGTGGGAAGGGAAGTGCAGCATCACTAAAGATGATTCCCCTCCCCCAGCAGCCATCCACTGACAGACGCTCCTCTGGGAGGAGCCAGGCCCCATGAGACTCTCTGTTCTCTGTGCTTTAGCCTTGACCAGTGTTTTGTCTGCTCTTTGGTCTATTTCACTTTTGGATCCTGAATGAGACAGGATCTGACACTACTAGCCCAGCCCAGCCCAGCCTGGCCTCAAACCCAGAATCCTTAATCTCCTAATCGCCTTAATCTCTAGTGGATTGCCGGCATACCTTGCCCTACCCAGCTTCCTGTCTACTGTTTTGTTTTTTTTTTTTTAGTATGCATATATCAGGGCGGTGGTGGGGGGTGGCACACACTTTTAATCCCATCACTTGGGAGGCAGAGGCAGGAGGATCTCTGAGTTCAAGGCTATATACTGTCTACAGGGTGGATTTCTAGGCCAACCAGGGCTACACAGAGAGACCTTGTTTCAGACAAACAAAAAGTGTGCATATATAAAGGCTTGTTGTGCTGTTTCTCTTATAATCCTTTTTCTCTCTTCAGGGCCAGTGTGGTTCTTGTTGGGCGTTTAGCGCATCAGGTTGCCTAGAAGGACAGATGTTCCTTAAGACTGGCAAACTGGTCTCACTGAGTGAACAGAACCTCGTGGACTGTTCTCACCCTCAAGGCAATCAGGGCTGTAATGGCGGCCTGATGGATTATGCTTTCCAGTACATTAAGGAAAATGGAGGTCTGGACTCAGAGGAGTCTTATCCCTATGAAGCGAAGGTAATTAGTTTGTTTTACCAGATGTGGTTTTCAGAGTTCATACTTTAGTGGGTAACTCACAGCATTCTATTTCAAAGGATGGTTTCTGAGCATTGACCTCACACCGTGAGCTGCAAATCACTGCTTTATTTCTGGATCTCATGTTCTGAGAGGTAAACAGTTGTGATCAAGTCTCTCCCTTAACTTTCAAAGGACGGATCTTGTAAATACAGAGCCGAGTTCGCCGTGGCTAACGACACGGGGTTCGTGGATATCCCTCAGCAAGAGAAAGCCCTCATGAAGGCTGTGGCGACTGTGGGGCCTATTTCTGTGGCCATGGATGCAAGCCACCCATCTCTCCAGTTCTATAGTTCAGGTAATGGTCAGAATTAGCACAAATCACTTGGGTGATTTGTGTTGGGGGAGGGGTGCGTGCAGATGCCCTTGGGAGTCCTGAAGGATCTCGGTATGCCATCTGTCTAATGGGTTCTGGAACCAAACTCAGACTCCCTGTAAGAGCAGGGAATGCACTTAACTGTTGAGACAGCTCTCCAGCACCCTCTGTTTTTCAATGTTTTAATGCATTCATGAGGGTCAGACGTGGGGCGGGTGGGGGTGGGGTGTGATTAGAGGACAACTTGCAGGAGTCATTTCTTTCCGCTGTGTGTGGCTTCCAGAATCAGCCCCTAAGCCTTTTTAACAAGTTCCTTCCCCTGCTGAGCCATCTCACCATCTGAAATATTTCTTTTACTATTTTGACCTACTCCATAGATGGAATATAGTTTACATAAATCTCCTCCAACATGGATCTTTTTCCAAAAGATTTTTTTTATTGCTATAATTTGGGCTTTAAAGAACCTGTGGTTCAGTTGTAAGAATGCAGTGGGGAAGGAGGGAAAGAGGGAGAGTGCTTTTCTGTCAATAAACTTTTTCTTTAGATTTAAGAGTATACCAAGGGGTATGGTTATTGTTAATCTGGCTAGAAAATGGATCCTACCAGTATAGGCTTTAAAACAGTAGAATATTTTTTTAATTGAGGGGAGTGAGGATGTAGCTCAGCTATTGTTCCCCCAGCATTCTTTTTTTTTTTTTTTTCCCGAGACAGGGTTTCTCTGTGTAGCCCTGGCTGTCCTGGAACTCACTTCGTAGACCAGGCTGGCCTCAAACTCAGAAATCCGCCTGCCTCTGCCTCCCGAGTGCTGGGATTAAAGGCATGCGCCACCACGCCCGGCCCCAGCATTCTTTAAACCCTGGTTCAATCTTTGCAGTACATAAACCAGGCATGGTATTCATTCCTGTAATCCCAACACTTAGGAGGCAGAGACAGGAGGATCGGGAGTTTACCCCATCCTTGGCTACATAGCAGGTTGGGAGAGGAGCTTGGACTACATAAAACTCCATCTCAAATACTGTGATAGGATTTCACTATGTCACCTTGCCTAGCCTGGAACTGTGTACACCAGGCTGGTCTTGAACTCAAAGAGGGCTGTCTCCTGAGTTCTGAGAATAAGTCATGCACCATAGCACCCAGCATAGCCACTGCTGTATTTTGACTATTATCTTCACAGTTTGGGATCTGTGACACCACAGAATTTTGAGATGCAGTCCTGTTGTGGGGGATAGAATGGGCTTCTGTCCTGTGGTGACAGGAACCTCTTATTCAGTGTTCATTTTTCTCTGCCAGGCATCTACTATGAACCCAACTGTAGCAGCAAGAACCTTGACCATGGGGTTCTGTTGGTTGGCTATGGATATGAAGGAACAGATTCAAATAAAAGTAAATACTGGCTTGTCAAGAACAGGTAAGAGGCTCTAGATGTTATGCTTTAATGAAAAGAGAATTCATTGGGGAGAGTCAATGTTTATTTAGATGTAAGTCCACAGATGTTTAATTTTAAAAATCCTGGAAGCTGTTCTCATTCAGAGTGAAAGACTTGCATTTAAGATTCTAAACTAAGCTTGTTGGGGAGACTTACACGTATTTGTAATGGTGAATTTCCAAACTTGGCCCCAAAATTTCAATAAGGCTGTATGATTTCAGCATGCTCTTTTTATTTTTTTCTCTAGTTTTCTTTCTTTTTTTTCTTTCTTTTTTTGAAAGATTTATTTTATTTTAATGTAAGTACACTGCAGCTATCTTCAGACACTCCAGAAGAGGGCATCAGATCTCCTTACGGATGGTTGTGAGCCACCATGTGGTTGCTGGGATTTGAACTCAGGACCTTCGGAAGAGCTGTCGGGTGCTCTTACCCTCTGAGCCATCTCACCAGCCCTTTTTCTCTAGTTTTCAACAAGGGATAACCAGCAGAAATTACAGCTTGTGTACCTCCCTGCATTATCTGCATTTTGCTCTCATATCTCAGAACCTTTAAAGCCTGTCAGGATTAAGATTTTCACAACTATCTTTCATTGAGATATTACAGGAAGTGGAGACATACTCTTCTATTAAACTCCTAGTTTGCCTCATTTTCCTCTTAAAAGAGGGAGCTAAGTCTGTAGCATAGTTGGCAAAGTGCTTGCCTACGATGAGCAAAACTCTGGGTTCAATTCTCAGCACCACATATAACCTGGCATGGTGTGGTGCGTGTCTATATCCCAACACTGGCCTTAGTGTCATGCTTTTAGAGAATTGGTGGCATTAACCTTGGTTACACATAACCCTGTCTCAAAATAAGTGAGGGGCTTGGGCATGACTCAGTGGATAAGGTACTTGCCACTCAGTCATGAGGACCTATGTATGCTTGGATTCCTAACATTCACACATGTACTGCAAAATACAACTGTAACCTCAGTTCTGGGCACTGGAGGGTTGTGAGCTCCATGTTCAGTGAGCCACCCCTATATCAAAAAAAGTAAGAGAGTGATAGAGGAAGGTAGCAGTGTCTGCCTCCTGCTTTCACGCAGTTGAATGAGTTGAAGACCCACAGGAATGAGTGCCTCTGTATATTCTATGTGTAGATCTTAGAGCCCTCAAAGGTAAGTGCACTCCTGTTTTTTAAGTATAAACTATTAATTCTCTCATCTCCTTGGATCTCTTTCAGCTGGGGACGTGAATGGGGTATGGATGGCTACATCAAAATAGCCAAAGACAGGGACAACCACTGTGGACTTGCCACCGCGGCCAGCTATCCTATCGTGAATTGATGGGTAGCGGTAATGAGGACTTAATGGACACTATGTCCAAAGGAATTCATCTTAAAACTGACCAAACCCTTATTGAGTCAAACCATGGTACTTGAATCATTGAGGATCCAAGTCATGATTTGAATTCTGTTGCCATTTTTACATGGGTTAAATGTTACCACTACTTAAAACTCCTGTTATAAACAGCTTTATAATATTGAACACTTAGTGCTTAATTCTGAGTCTGGAATATTTGTTTTATAAAGGTTGATAAAACTTTCTTTACCTCTTAAAAATAAATTTTAGCTCAGTGTGTGTGTGTATATGTGGGACTTCAGTGTGTAATATGTTGACAAATGTTTCGGACTAAATACTGATTCAGGGTGTCGTCGTACAGCAAGAAAAAGGTGACAGGTGCTCTGGAGCCTTCTGATTTTACCTCAGTGTCCCATCAGATTAGGTATGTGTAAGTGAATCTAGCTTGGGATAATGGTTTTTTCTTTTTGTGTGTGTACATGGTAAATGTGTGGAATTCAGAGAACAACTCAGTTCTACAGTGTTGGTCCTAGCAGGTCCTAGCCATCATAATCGGGGTGTCGGGCTGGGCCACAGGTGCCTTTTACTACTGAGCTATCTTGCTAGCCCCACTAGTTTTAAGTGACATATAATTACATATGTTTATAAAATACAATACAATGTGTTTTGGTATGATGTGTATACTACGAAATGATCTGATAGGGCTAATAAGCTTACATCAAATATTTAATTACTTTGTTGAACTTTTCTAGCTGTTTTTAAAATACACAGCATATTATTGTTGGAAACTGTCTTGTTATGTAGCCTAGGCTGGCCTTAAGCCCATGATCTCCCTTCCTCAGCCTTCTAAGGGCTAAGATAAACATGTAATATTATACGCAGTCTCAAGTCTCATATCTGGCAAAACTTGACAATCCAGAAGAACATGAGTAAATCATTCAACACAGTAGTCTCAGCTTTCCTAATTCTGTGACCTTTCTATATAGTTCCTCCTGTTGTGACCCAAACCATAAAATTTTGTTACTACTTTATAACCGTCATTTTGCTACTGTTACATATCATAATGTAGATTTATTTATTTATTTATTTGTTTATTTTGGAAATAGAGGTTTGTCAAAGGAGTCACAGCCGCTGAGAACCACTGTTCTAGAAACTTGCAGGTTTTACATGTTAGGCTGACTGGAGGAAGGTTGAAGTGGTGGTTTCAGTAGTGCCTGTCCACATTGCCAGTGAAGACCACAATACTGCTATGTAGTTCTAGAAAGGGCCATACACAGCAGGAGGGTTGTGGGCTGACATTATGCCCAAGTGTCCTGGGAAACTTCATGCTACCCAGGATTGGCAAAAAAAGAATACATGGAGCAGTTGTGATTAACATCCAGGTATTTGGTGACGTGGAGAAATGTGTTCAAGGCTCCATGAGAAACCAGGTGAGGCCATGAAAGTTGTTCTCTGGCTTTGGAAGATAACAGGGAAGTCATGAGTAAAAGAGAACTAAATTATGACAATGCTGGAGATGGGCATGCCCCTGAGGTAGATGCGGGCACGGGCATAGCCAGCCTTGCCAAAGTCTGACTCAGCAGGGTTCTTTTCTAAAACTGAATTTTTACAAGGGAGTTCATAGATGGACCTTGATAGAAACTGACTACCAGAAAAGACTCCATCACTCTTCAGTGTTAGGGTCCGTAAACAAATACCACAAGATAAATGTGCTTCAGCATTTCAGTTACCCATTTGTATGCCTCTGCCTTGCTACTTTTATACCAGATTGTCTAAAATGCCTGACAACACAGCTTAAGGAAGGAAGGAAAGAAGGAAGGATGAATGGATGGATTGATTCGTGTTGGGTCATAGTGGTCAGAGGGTTACAATCCATGGTGGTGATGGGGTATGGGAGGACCAGAACAGTTTGTTTCACAGAAGGTCAGGAAGCAAGGTGAAGGCTGATGCTCAGCTGACTTCTTGGTTTCCAAATCCTTTTATTGTTATCTGAGCCCTGAGCTATGGTGCCATCCACAATCAGGGTAGATCTTCTTTAGTCTTTGAAAATGTCCCACTGGATATACCATCTCTTAAGATTAGTGTTGGGGATGGAATATGGGTATGTGTTTGGGTGCTAGGAATTGAACAAGAGCAGGAAGCACTCTTAAACCATAAAGTCATCTCTCTCTTCAGCCCCCTGTTGCATGCCATGTGGCTGAAGTTGGCATCTGATGAAGTGAAGGAACAGATTGACCAATTGGCCAATAAAAGGCCTGACTCCCAGATAGGTGTGATCCTGTGAGGGGCTCATGGTGTGGCACAAGCCAGTTTTATGACTAGAAATAAAATCTCGAGAGTCCTTGAGTCCAAAGGCCTTGCCCCTGATGTCCCTGAGGATCTCTCCCATTTAATTAAAAAAGCAGTTGCAATCAAGTTCCTTGAGAGGAACAAAAAGAATAAGGATGCTAAATTCTGCCTGATTCTGATAGCAGAATTCACCGGTTGGCTGGATACTTACTATAAGACTAAGCGGGTGTGC
Organism: Mus pahari; assembly: GCF_900095145.1. Lineage (NCBI taxonomy): Eukaryota > Metazoa > Chordata > Mammalia > Rodentia > Muridae > Mus > Mus pahari. The sequence continues at coordinate 66,749,731 of NC_034605.1, read as the reverse complement.
CCACTCAATTGGAAATATGAGTTGTCCACAGCCTCTGCTGTAGTGGCATCAATGCTTTTGTGTACACAAGCAACAAAATCACTTTGAGGAAAAAAAAAATTGAAGGGAAGGCAGGTGGGGGCTGGTAGGGTGGTCTACTTCCCAGAGCAAAGGTGGTTATCATTAAGCTCCACGAAACAGCCCCCACCTTATGTTTTGAGACAGGGTCTCTCATTGAACTTGGAGCTTATCACTTTGTCTAGTCAGATTGGCCAGTGAACATGAGGGCTAGAGTCCAGACATGTGCTGCCGTTTGGCACTTATGTCAGTTCTAGAGGATCCCAACTTCTCCTAGGTGATATCAAACCCTTTTGTCTTAGGGTTTCATTGCAGTGAAGAGACACCATGGCAGTGGCAACTCTTATGAAGGAAAACATTTAATTGGGGCTGGCTTACAGTTCAGAGGTTCAGTCCCTTATGGTGGGAAGCACTGCAGCATGTAGGCAGACACGGTGCTGGAGAAAGAGCTGAGAGTTCTACATTTTAATCAACAGGCATCAGGAAGAGAACTGGTTTGAGCTTTCGAGACCTCAAAGACCACCTCCTAATGGCATTTCCTCCAACAAAGCCACTTCTTTCAACAGTACTAGTTCCTATGGGGCCATTTTTATTCAAACTACCACAGTGAAACTCGTTGGCCCTGATAGGCTTATAACTATCATGCATTTGATAGCTAAATGCATTTGATCCAACTTCAAAAGCCCTCATAGTCTATCATAGTCTCAACATTGTTTAAAAGTTTGAAGTTCAGAGTCTCATGCAATCTCTTAACTGTAAACCCCTGGAAAATCAAAATAAAAAAGTAACATACTTGCAATATATAATGGCATCAGAGATATGTTGCCACTACAAAAGGAAGAAAAGGGAGCCTAACGAGGAAATACTGGATTTTCCAAGGCCCAGAGCGTGCCTTCAGTTCAGCTGACTGGGCAAACGGCACTATCAAAAGAAAACGGTAAGTGGATGTCTCCGCCAGTAAGTATGGTTCTTTCTATGACACCTGGTTGTGTTGGGATTCCATTGTGAGGAAAGTGAACTATCTAATGAGACACATGAACTCCTGTCCATAGCACAAGGGAAACGTCTCACAGCCCACTTGGTTCTTAGCTCCCAGCCCCCTGTGTATTGTTCTGTGTTTTGTTTGTCTCCTGTCCAGAGCACTAGCAAGAAGTTACACTATCTGTGTGGTTCTTGGGTACTGAGAGCCAAGACAGAAGTTAACAGTTACAGGAAGGTTTTGGGTTTTTTTTTTTTTTTTTTTTTTTGCTTTATTTATTTATTATATGTAAGTACCCTGTAGCTGTCTTCAGACATTCCAGAAGAGGGAGTCAGCTCTCGTTACAGATGGTCGTGAGCCACCATGTGGTTGCTGGGATTTGAACTCAGGACCTCGGAATTGCAGTCGGGTGCTCTTACCGGCTGAGCCAACTCACCAGCCCTTCAGGAAGGTTTTTGAGCTGAGCCAAGGAAGCAAAAGGATGAAGGAGCAACTGCAACTGCCAGTGGGCACTACTTACTAATATTTCTCTCAGCTTTCTCCTGCATTGTCCTCTGTCTATATCCAGGACTATCTCTGAAGCTCTGGCTGCCACCTGCTCCCATATGGCACAGCTGGGACAATGTAACCACCCTCTACAGCATGTCACTTTTGCTGGCTCTGTGTACTCACTATCGCCCATGCCAAAATCCACCACAGTTTCTGCTGCTGCTGCTTGCATTGCTCTGGTCCTGCCCCCTGGTCGCTGGATTCAGTTTTTAGATATGGATAATATTGAAATATTGTTTTTTTTCTGTTACAGTTTATTAAAAAGCTGGCTCTGAGGTTAGGTATGGCTCCCCACTTCTAGACTCAAACATGCTTATTTTAAAATTTCTGTCCTATGTCAGTAGAGCCACCTGAATGAAAAAAAGGCAAAGCAAAGTGGCTAAAACAACAAGCATTGGTTTCATTTAATTGCCCAAAACTTTTGCTAAGCTATAAGCTATAACCTCAAGATTTGTAAGACTAGTATGTGAACTTTCTGTACCTCAATGTTTATAAGTTTATTGGGTATAGTTAAAAATCCATTATATCAGGCTGGAGAGATGACTCGGAGGATAAGAGCACTGACTGTTCTTCCAGAGGTCCTGAGTTCAGTTCCCAGCAACCACATGGTGTGGCCCACAACCATCTATAATCAGATCTGGTGCCCTCTTCTGGTCTGCTGTATGCATAATAAATAAATCTAATATATGTATATGTACACACACACACACATATATATAATATCAGGGCTTACAGGTTTAGAGCACTGTCTGTTCTTCCATCTTCCAGATGGTCCTGAGTTCAATTCCCAGCAGCCACATGGTAAACATCTATAATAGTATCTGATGTCCTCCTCTGGTGTCTGAAGACAGCAACTGTGCACTCACATACATTAAATATAAAATAAATATATCTAAATTTTTTTTTTTTGGTTTTTCGAGACAGTGTTTCAAGGTAGAGCCCTGGCTGTTCTGGAACTCACTCTGTAGACCAGGATGGTCTTGAACTCAGAAATCCTCCTGCCTCTGCCTCCCAAGTGCTGGGATTAAAGGCATGTGCCACCACACCGGGTTTAAAAAAAAAAAAAAAAAAAAAAAACTTTAAAAAAATCTGTAATATCACTGGGTGGTGGTGGCACACACCTTTAATCCCAACCCTTGGGAAGCAAAAGCGGGCAGATCCCTGAGTTTATGGCCAGCCTGGTCTACACAATGAGTTTTAGAACACCTAGGGTGACAGAGAAACCCTGTCTCAAAACAAGACAAAACAAAAAAATTGTAAAATCTGTAACAAAAGTTGATTTAAAACTTACAACCCAGGGGGGTTGATAGTTAAGATTTAAATATAGGCAATCTTACCATTCATGCTGTAAACGGCACCACCAGACAAAATGAAAACAGAGACCTAATCTGTCAAAGTCCATAGTTCTGGAAAAGTCCAGATGTACTAACGCAGCTTTTTTACTTCTGCAGTTCTGTTTCTGGCTAACTGTTCTTGTTAACTGAAGTATGTCAACCCATGACGTGGTTTTTGTGCTTAAAAACTTACTCTGAGAAAGGCTCGTGGCTAGGCTAGAATCCAAAACATCCAGTGGGGTCATCTGCCAACTAATAAAGGCTTTTGGAAAAAGGAAAAAACTAAAGAGTTAGGGCCACAGCTATGTACACCAAACACTAGCACTAGAAACTAGGATATTTCTATCTTACGATGCAGCCTGGCAAAGCATCCATCGAACATCTCCTCACCTAAGGTCTAGTCCAGCTAACAGAGCCTGATGTAAGAAGTCTGTCTAGCTTCTTTGTCTACTTGGTTAAGCTTGAGCTATTTTGATAAACTGAGTCATACAAGAAACTCTATTTGTGATGGAGCACTATGAAAGGAGCAGGGAAATAAAATCACCAACCTAAAGTTTTATTACTAAAAGAGTGTCAATCCAAAAAATTGTAATTTTTTTTTAAGGGTGAAACTTAACAGGGATAAAAATGCAAATCCTAACTTTAAAAAACTATGTGATCTAAACTGTTAAACATGATTGAGACATGCAAGTTGGGTTGGTGAGATGTCTCAGTGGTTAAGAGCGCCAACTGTTCTTCCAAAGGTCCTGAGTTCAAATCCCAGCAACCACATGGTGGCTCACAACCATCCGTAACGAAATTTGATGCCCTCTTCGGGAGTGTCTGAAGTCAGCTACAGTGTGTACTTACATTAAATAAATAAATAAATAAATTTTTAAAAGGACATGCAAGTTAATAGTCACCTTATACGTAATCAAATTCTTTAATAATGTTCAGGATTATACTTATGGTCATGCTAAGAACAAATATAATTTATTTACAAAAACAAGTTTTATTTGGCCATATTTTTTCCATAGTCAAGCCTAAAGCAAAAAACTAAATTTTAAATAAACAAAGTTTATTTAAAATCAGGTATACTTAATAGATGACCCTCAAAACTTTTCAGAGATCTGCTGAATCCAGCATTTAAAATCGTTAGTGGGGAGGTGAGAGCAGAAGGGACAGGGACATGAGAGACAAGGTGGCCAGGTTGTTTCCAGGATAGGAAGTCAGTATAGAGTCACCGTGAGCAAGGCAAGGTTGTGGGAAGACAGAGTGATTCAGCGGTGATTCTGAACTACAGTAGCTTGATTCCCAGAAGTAAAGCAACTTGCTTTTTGAAACTTGCCCACATAACAGATTCAGAGACTGCCTGTGAGCAGTTAACTGTGGGAGTCTTCAGCAGTCATGTGATCCACTCAATCATGTGACCAGGTCCCCTCTGAAACCTATAAGAAAGGACACAACCCTGGCACACAGCTCGAGCTCCCAGAGCCCCATTCAAACTGCTGTCTGTGGTGTAAGTATTTCTGATAAGCCTCTATCTAAAAGGGCAGCTGGTCTCAATGTCCCTCTTGAACCCCAAAACCAAAACCTCTCCTAGAGAAGCTGTGAAATCGGCATCAATCTGGATAATAAATTAAATAATGAATGGGGGCAAGTGTTAAATGGATAAAACCTCACACGATAGACAGGAATGCCAACTCCTGGTGGCAACCCTAGGGCCCCCAAAGACAATGGGGCACAGACTAATCCACCTGGATTATGATCGGGATAACTGCTGGACAAAGAGCTGCCCTATGCCTTGCCTACCTCTGGAGCCCTGCCCAAACTGCGGACACTGTTGGGTTGACTGCCCTACTCTACCTCATCAAGGTGGGTCAGTTTTGCCAAGTTTCTCTGCCACAGGAAAATGTCTCAGACCTTCTGGGTCTGGCGGGTGAAGGCTATTGCTGTCCTATGCAGCAGCTGAAGATATAATGCTGTCCTATATGGCAGCCGATTACACCTTTCAGGTTATACTTCCTGCTATAATGTATCCTTCTCAGGTCTCTGATGCTGTTGGCAACTAACTATAGCTTTATCAGTTTAACATCAGCTGCCTAGTCAATGAATTCCGTACAAGAAAACCAGGCCTCCGTTTTTCTAGAGCTCTTGGGTCTCCTGATGAGGGAGACAAACTCATAAAAGAAAGTTTCAATGTATTTTTTTTTTTTGAGACAGGGTTTCTCTGTATAGCTCTGGCTGTCCTGGAACTCACTTTGTAGACCAGGCTGGCCTCGAACTCAGAAATCCGCCTGCCTCTGCCTCCCAAGTGCTGGGATTAAAGGAGTGCGCCACCACGCCTGGCTTGTACTTCTTTTTTACTATTCCTTTATAAGAAAAACTTGTTTCGCCATGGATGCCTGTTCTCAATAACCAACCACTTATATTTTATGATAAATGATTAGATTTTTTTTTTAATTTTTAAAGTTATTTTATTTACATGATGAGTACACTGTAGCTTTCTTCAGACACACCAGAAGAGGGCATCAGATCCCATTACAGATGGTTGTGAGCCACCATGTGGTTGCTGGGAATCGAACTCAGGACCTGTGGAAGAGCAGTCAGTGCTCTTAACACTGATCCATCTTTCCAGTCCAATTAGATATTTTTTAAAGGTCTGAGTATATAGAAAATTTAAATAAGTTGTAAAGGTCTAAAAGTGCTTTAAAATATGTAAATTCAATTTATGAAGTATAAAAGTAATTGAAAAAATTTAAAAAGTATCATCTTTAAGTTTTAGCATATTAACCAATGGAGTTTTGATACTTAGAAATGCTTTGTCGGGCTGGCAAGATGGATCAGTGGGTGATCACAACCACCCATAATGAGATCTGATGACCTCTTCTGGTGTGTCTAAAGACAACTACAGTGTACTTATAATGTACTTATAATAAATTTTTAAAAGAAAAGAAAAGAAATGCTTTGTCACTGGCAGGTGATGGTGGTGCATGCCTTTAATCCCAGCACTTGGGAAGCAGAGGCAGGCAGATCTCTGAGTTTGAGATCAGCCTGGTCCACAGAGTGAGTTCCAAGACAGCCAGGGCTACACAGAGAAACCTTGTCTGAGACACAAAAATGTTTCCTTTTATAAAAAAAAAAGATTTATTTATTCATTAATGTATAAGAATACACTGTAGCTGTCTTCAGACACACCAGAAGAGGGCATCAGATCCCATTACAGATGGTTATGAGCCACCATGTGGTTGCTGGGAATTGAAGTCAGGACCTCTGGAAGAGCAGTCAGTGCTCTTAACCACTGAGCCCTCTCTCTAGCCCACAAAAATGTTTCTTATCATGCTCAAAACATCTCTGTTCAATCTATCCAGCCTTCTGGACAAAGAAAAATATTAATTTTTTTAACTCAAAATCATTTTGGGGTCCCTAAGCTTTTACTGTGACTCAAAGGCTTGAGTCTACTCCAGCAGTTTACTGATCTCTTCTATAACTTAAAAAGTTCACATAAGCTCCAGGTCTTTTATGATCGTTAGCCTTAACTTCTGCCCTAGTCTCTGTCTTGGCAGATTTCCTCTCAGCTGACAAGACACCATCCAGAAATTGATGGCAGACTACAAACTACTCCAAAGTAGACCTACACACGCCAGCCCTGGGTGGTCCTAAAAACCAGAGAACCCTGGACTTCATCATGAAAGCTGATGTGAACCACTCTAGCTGATATGACGTGATTGCTCCCAGTCTCTCTCCAGCTGGGTCAGCCCACCAGATGCTTCTGATGAGTGCCCCATTGCCTGAATCTGACCCTGGTCTTTGACTAGCATTCCAGCCTTCCTGAGACCTGACTGTGACATTCTCATTTCAGTTGAGAAGCAGTTACTGAAGACAGTATGCCACCCCTTATCCTCAACAAGAAGCTGGAATGTTAGATCCGAAGGAAACTCCCTGGCAAAGGGGACAAAATGAGTATCTGTAGTGCCTATTGGCACACCAAGACTTATGCATCCCTCCAGAGACCTCATTATCAAAAACGTACCTGCTAAAACCAAATAGATCAAGACCTATCAACAGGTAGATTCATTAGCTGAAGTAGTTCTACCACTAGATAGGGCACTCTATCAGAAGGAGGAGGACATTGTGCAGCTTTAAGAGGCAATGGTTGATTCTATGCAAATCACTTGGAAATCATTAGAGATGATTTGGCTGTACTTCAGAAAATATAAGTCTCAGAAGAGAAAAGACCCAATATGGGGAAAGCAATTGGTTCCCATTCTCATTTTTAGGTTCCTTCCAGCTGGAAACTGTGCTGTCAGCTGTTACAGGACCCCAAAACTTTTGCTCCTGCTCATTACTGTTGGGCCATGCACCCTCGATGCCTTAAGTAGATGTATAAAATCCCATCTGGGCGTCTGTACTGGCTGGTTTTGTGTCAACTTGACACATACTAGAGTCATCAGAGTGGAAGGAGCCTCAGTTGAGGAACTGCCTCCATGAGATCCAGTCTTAAGGCATTTATTAATTAGTGATCAAGGTTGAAGGGCCCAGCCCACTGTAGGTGGTGCCATCCCTGGGCTGGTGGTCCTGGATTCTGTAAGAAAGCAGGCTGAGTAATCCAAGGAAAGCAAGTCAGCAAGCATCCTCCTCCATGACCTCTTGCATTAGCACTCGTCTCCAAGTTACCTGCCCTGCTTGAGTCCCTGTCCTGACTTCCTCCAATGATGAACAGTGATGTGGAAATGTTAGCCAAATAAGCCCTTTCTTCCCCAACTTGCTGTTTCATTACAGCAATAGAAACTCAAGCTAAGACAGTGTCATTAAGTTGATGGTTATTAAATCCCAATTGATAAGTTATTTCTCTGTCCATGAAATGAGCCGATTTCAGATTAGATTCTATTAAATACAAGTTTATAGGGAAGCTGTTCTCAGGCAGGCAAGTTCACTGGCTCCAAGGGAGGAGGTCAGGGAAACTGCTGTGAGAAGAGAGAGAAAGGAGAAGGGGAAGAGAGAGAAAGAAAGAGTGTGTGCATGCAGAGAGAGAAAGAAAGAAAATCAGGGGGAGAGAGAGATAGGGGGAGAGGGGCAGGGGAAGAGAGGGGGGTAAAATGTCTGGATTGTATAGGTAAGAAGTTCTAGGGGAAGGACAGACCAGCCCCCCTGGACTGGAAAGTTCAGGGTTGGGGACAGTATGCCAGGTAGGGACTGAGGGATGCTGGGAAAACCTAGAGGCCTGCGTTGATGTGTAAAATATGCACCTCAGTGCCTTGTCTTGAGATCACAACCAAACACAAATATGAACAGGTACCCCTCACAGGGTCAAGGGGCAAATATGATGATGAACATCATGTTTAAAAGTTTAATATTACTGTATTTAGAGTACTATAAAATAGAAATGTCCCTAACCTGTAAGTCCTGCTTGTCCGAGGACAGATAACTTTCTGGAATGCTGGGGACTGTCCTTATAATTGCCCGATCTTATTTATGTAAAATAACAAACCACTTGTTTTTGCTTCTGCCAACAAGCTTGCTTGCCCTGACTGCTTATAAGCAGGATGTGTGCTTGCCTGCATGCAGGTGGGATGTGTTGCTTGATTACATGTAAGCAAGATGTATGTCAATATGTGTTCTTGCCCCTAATTGCACAAAGGCTGGAAATACGTAGCCTTGTGAGTTTTGCCTTTATAAAACTTGTGACGAATGTAATTCCCACCTTTATCTGGAGCCTCTCAGCTGAAGTCCTGGTGCCATGAGCACCTGGCACCAGTATCTGAATAAAACCTCTTCTTTGTTAAAATGCATGCATGCCCAAACTATAAAAGTATTATTTGAGGCTTTTGTATGCCTCCCCTTGTTCCTAAATAATGACACGAAGTCCTGTTACATTTATTAATGAGCTTCTTGCACTATAGCTGGGCAGATGCTCATTAACCTGACTATGATGGCTACTTCCCAGCCACGTGCTCTATTACCTGCCATCTTAGTCGTACCCTGGCTGCTCCTGCCCCATCCATGGCGACTGATTCCCCCACGGTGACCCTTGTTGTGACTCTCTCCACCCGGGACACCCTCTCAATGAGACTGGAAGTCCCGACTTAACTCTTCTACTCACGTATAAGCTGATCAGCTAGCTCTTTATTAACCAGTCAGAGGTGATAGAGAACTATTTTTACACAATATTGAGACAGGGAGGAGATGCTTCAACAGTCATGACAGTGCCAAATCCAGACTACAACCAGATTTCTGGGGTACAGAAATCATCATCTGAATATACAGTGTACAAAATCACCCACTCCCCAACTCAGACTGGTGAATCTATGAATGACCCCAAAAGCAAAACAACAACAACAACAAAACCCAAACAACAAAAGTATCAACACATAAGGCAGGCATGGTGGTTGCATGTCCTTCATCCCCTCAGCTACTTGGCCAAGGTGAGTGGAACACTTGAGTCCAGGAAGGTAAAATAACCAACATGGATTATCTTTATAGGCAACAGATTTAGAATTATGTAGTTCATTAGGGTGGGTGATACGGAAGATGGGGAAGGGAAAACAGAGGGTCCTTAGATAACTTCATAAAGGAATGTCTGTAACCCAGGAATTTATTCTCCTGAAATCTGTCAGATGCAGTTCATTCACAAATCAAAATAAAGAATCACCCTGGCCATTAAGATCCCCATGCAGTCCGTGTTGGGTTGATGGCTCTCACTTCTTATCACTTTCCAGCAGAAAGGAAAAGGGAGAGGGCTTTGCTATGGGCTGAAGGAGGTCAAAGAGGGAATTTGCCAAAGGACAACATTCCAAGAAGACTGCTCAACTGAGGTGCATACTGACCCTTGTCAGAACTACAGAGCATTTGCTCCCTGGAGCTGTCTCCCAGCACAGTGGTCACATACACGTGCTAGGAAGCACTCTAGCAACTAAGCCACTAAGGTTGAATCTGTAGATTTATTCTTTTTCCAAGATTTGAAATGCTTGGGCCATTATTTTTTTCTAATGTGTTTCAGTCCCACTCGCTCTCCCCTCTGGGTCTGAACCAACACAAAAGTAAATGTGTCACCATTGCCTGGCTCCCTTGGCTGTTGCCATTGCTTTTCCTTTAGTTATTTGTTTACTTCACATTGGATGGATTCTAGCATTCCGTCTTCAGGTTTATTGACTGTTCTCTAGTCTAATATATCTATCCACTGTGAGATCATCCAGTAGGTTTTCTATTTTTTTTTCAGTTTTTTCACTTCCATTATGTTTCTTTTTATAATTCTTTGGGGAGGGGGCTGGTGGAGGATAACCTCAAACTCACTGTGTACCTGAGTTATCCTCCTTGAATGCCAGATCCTCCAGTCTCCACCTCCTAAGTGATGTTATGGTAGGCATGCACCACACCCAGCTTTAATTGGGTGCTAGAGATCAGCCTAGGGCCTTAGTCATGCTAGGCATTCACTCTACCAGCTGAACTATGTTCCCGGTCCTGAGGAGTATTTTGAAACTCCTTCTTCTTCTTCTTCTTCTTCTTCTTCTTCTTCTTCTTCTTCTTCTTCTTCTTCTTCTTCTTCTTCTTCTTCTTCTTCTTCTTCTTCTTCTTCTTNCTTCTTCTTCTTCTTCTTCTTCTTCTTCTTCTTCTTCTTCTTCTTCTTCTTCTTCTTCTTCTTCTTCTTCTTCTTCTTCTTCTTCGTTTTTAAATATACAATTGATGATTAAAGTGTTCTTTTGATGGTCACCTAAAAACCCTCATCAGGTAATTATAATATCTTATTTACCTTGTCATTGCTATCTACAGACTGTTTCTCCTTCTTGTGATTTTTCTGATTCTTGGTGTAACATATATGTCTTTTCTGTATCCTACAGAGCGAGTCTGTAGGTTCTAGTTGCCTTTAACAGGTATGGCTCAAAGATCAGGTAGGTATGTTTGTTCAGCTTCCTGGTTCAGCTTCTCCAAACTCTCCTGGTGGAAAAAAAATAGGCCTGACTCATGTTGCATTGCTGCAGAGGGTGGGGTGAAAGTTCAAACCCTCCCTCTCCCACAGTCACCTTCCTGGTAAATTGGGACACTGACTCATGCAATAACCTTACTGATTCTGCACTCGATTGTGTGATCAGCTCCCTGGATAACTTTACTGTCTCTCAAGTGGGGAGGGAAGAGGTAAAACTGAAGGCTGGATCAGACCATTGCTACGCTAGAAGGACAGGAGAGTCAGGTCCTCTCTGCTTAGCATTGACACCAGAGAAGAGGCGAACCAAACATCAACTCTGTTCTGTCTCCTTGTGATGCCAAAGAAAAGTGGTCACCTTCCCAGAGGGTCTTGATGACAGGAGCTGGAGGAGTGGGAAGTAATTTGAAACTAGCCTTTATACTGCCTCTCAGTGGGCATTAGTTCCCTATCAGGTCTATGGGGACAGAGGCTCAGCTGATCACTAATGCTACCCTGGGGGGTGGGGGGAATCCACACCCTGCCTCATTTATGCAAAGAATGGAACCTCAGCTCCAACATTGTCTAGCAAATTCAGACACATGTTCTCCTTTTCCAAAGGGGAAAGATTAATTCTGATCAACTTTGATATCAGCACGTGACTAGAGAACTGGGGTTGGGGTGGACTGCTTGCTTCTGCAGAGGAGGAAGACTTCTGCAGTGCCCTGTCTACCTATCTCAAAAGAAAAATTTGCACTGTACAATGCTCTTCCTGTGTCACATGCAATAACTGAAAAGATAAAACAAGGAGTCAAAGGTACAAGTGAATTTTATATGCAGTTCACTTACACAGAACTTATCCACATTCCTTCCACTCATCATCATCAGACCTCCCTGATTCGTGGAGAGTCACTTGACAGAAGGGAGAAAAGGTTGGTTTGTAGATATACCTGAAAGGTGTGACGTGTCACTTGGAAGGGATAATTACTGCAGCACAGTCCTATTCAGTGAGAGAAGGCCCTGAGAGTCTGTGATCCAAGGGGGCAGAAGGGGGCCCATTCGGCTGTTCCCTTCATCTGAATAAACATGACAAATGGCCCAGTGAGCCAACTCAATTCAAGTATAGGAAAAAGATAATTAGAAATGTATCAAGGAGCTAATACAAATTATAGGGGGTATGAGGTGTAGCTTGCATGTCATCCCAGCTTCTGAGGATGGCAGAGTAGGAGAGTATCAGTGTTCACAAGGAGGCTGGGTATCATGTATAATCCAAACACAAAGTTCATGCTGTTTACCCCTTTGGCAGTCCATGCTGAGCCATGAGCTCAACATCACGAGGTTCTTCTTAAGCATGTGGCTCTTTGGGTTTGTCTTTGTCTTTTTTTTTTTAAGATCTTTGATGTGGGCTTCAAAGGAGATACTGAGACAGTCTTTAGTAAGAAGTTAATTAGAAGATTCATTAATACCATAGGCCAAATAGCAAATCATAGCACAGTAAGACTCTGAGGAGTTGAGGCCCCAATGCCACACACAGACAACATTTTAGTGGCTCTGAGGAGACTGGCCCAGAAAGCAAATGGGGGTTGCTTCTTGTAGATCTCCAAGAGTCAGTCCTGCAGCAAGGCTGTCTCTGAGTCCCCGGCCAGCAACAGGGAAAGAGTGAGTGCATGATGTATAAATGGTGTATCAGTTTCTTTTCTATTGATGTGATAAAATACCATGACCAGGGCTGGGGAAATGGCTCAGTGGTTAAGAGAACTGGCTACTCTTCCAAAGGTCCAGAGTTCAAGTTCAATTCCCACCAACCACATGGTGGCTTACAACCATCTGTAATGGGATCCAATGCCCTCTTCTGGTGTGTCTGAAGACAGCTACAGTGTACCCATATTAGTGTGTGTGTGTGTGTGTGTGTGTGTGTGTGTGTGTGTGTGTGTGTGAGATGACCAAAGCAACTTAAGGAAGACTTTACTATGAGTTACAGATACAGCTGGATAAGGTCCATCATGTCTGGAAGAGCATGAAGCCTACTGATCACATGTTTACCCAAACGCAGAAAGCAGTGGGAAAGTAGAAAGTGGGTCAACTGTAGGGGTGTGCTTCCTTCAGTAAGGCTCTGCTCCTTAAAAGGTTCCATATCCTCCTTCTAAACAGTGCCCGCCAACTGGAGACCAAGTGCTTAAAAGCATGATCCTATTTGTAGAGAGTATTTCTCATCTAAACCATCCCAGGTCCACTAGTAGCCCCATTTTTTAATGTGTCTGATGTGTCCATATACCTGCCTACTCATCTGGGTGCCTGGGAGCTAGAGACTCAGGACAGGCTCTGAGCAGGATTCCTGCTAGGATCTGAGAGACTTGAAAGGAGAAAGCAGGGCTGCTGTGATGGCCTTGGCCTGAACAGTAGGTGGTCTGTGTTCAACCCTTTTCTGCCAAGTTCTGGTAATTTTCTATTCTCTTTGAGTCAAATTGGGTAGTGACAAAAGGTCTCCCAGCCACTAGGCCAGAATGCCTCTCTGAGATAACCAGTTCATGCTCTTTGTCAAGGTCTCTCTTATTATAAGCCCTTGAGTAGCCCATTGTTTCTCAACAATGAACCATGCCAAGTTGTGAAATTTTCTCTCTTTTTCCTTGTTGGTATGACATCATCAGCATTAGAATGCTGGCCATCACACAAGCTATGTGTGTGTGAACAGATGTGGAGACCATATCAAAGCCTTAAGTGTCATACCTTATTGTTCTGCTTGTCTCTGTCTCTGTCCCTTCCCTTCCCTTCCCTTCCCTTCCCTTCCCTTCCCTTCCCTTCCCCCCCTCCTCTCTCTTTCTTCATGGCCATCACTGTGTATGCCTGGATCACTAGCCAGAGAGCCTCAGGGAACCTGTGTGTCTCCACCTCCCAGCACTGGGATTACCATCACCCAATAGAAAGCTTTATTTTATTTTATTTTTTTAAAGACAAGATCTCATGTAGCTCAGGGCATTGTGGAAGATGACCCTTACTCCAGATCCTCCTGCTTCTACCTTCCTGATGCTGGGACAACCCTGCACAGTACCACAGAACAGGTTTTTCATGCGGTGCAAAGGATGATGCCCAGGGCTTCCTACATGATAGACTGAACTAGATCTCTATCCCATTCCCCTCTTCCATGTGATTAGGATTCAAAGTTTAAACCTCATAGAAGAAATAACTAGTGTTACTATCAGCCAGACACATGCTTCATGTATCTATATCATGCTCATATGCCCCTGACTTAAGGGGGAAATAGTTATTGGGTTGTTTTTTGTTATGGTTTGGTTTTGGAGGGGGTGTCCTGAAATAAATACTATTGGTTCCAAATAACTTTATGGCCCTGTTGTGATCCACATTTAAGTAACTTTAACATACCCATGAGATACTTATTTTGGTTTCTCTTTGAGTTTAAAGGGCACATCAATGGAGAATCTTTATCTTTTTAGCCTTTGAATAGCAAAAATATCAAGCACACAAAAGAGGTAAAAACTGAAAAAATGAATTTAAAATCATGCCCTTGGTTTAAGAAAAATGTACACTTTCTTGTGGTTTCCTTTGAAGAGTTTTTTTTGTGTGTGTGGAAAAAAAAAATAAAGTGAATTAGCAAAGATAATTCTAATGTCAAGTACTTTGTTGTGTGTCCCTTTATGAGGATATTGTTCAATATAATTCGGCTTAAAATATGTGTAATATTTCTTTGAAATTGTTTTATTTTATGAGGCAGAGGCTCACTCTCTAGCCCTGGCTAGCCTAGAACTCACTGTGTAGACCTGACTGTCCTTGTATTTCTGGCAGTCCTCTTGTTTCTCAGAAAGCTGTGGTTAATTTTAACATTTGTATGTGCATCACGCCCAGCTAATTCCATAAATTTCTAATTGCCAACCCACATTCAATTCTCAGCTTGTTCCCAATGTCTTGACAACTGTTTTTTTTCAGTCTGGATTTGGTGAAGGACCAAACGTTGTAGTGGGATGAAGAACTGAAACTTAGCCCACAAATGTAGTCTCGAGGTATTCAGACAGAGCACCTTCTGACCAGTAGTGAAGGGTTAAAGTCTGAAGGTCACCTCCCCAAGGCGAGGAGGTTTATGGGAAATGTAGTCTGGAATGTGCCAGGCTTAACCCCAACCCCACCCCCACCCACAAAGCTGCAGCCCTGGACTGGGTTCCATCTATACTGTCCAAAGCTGTGACAAGGTGTTGGCGACCTGGAGGATGCGCAGCTGGGGTGGGATGGAGTTCGGGGACAGTTTTCTTGAAACCTGGCAGAATCCATAGCGAACTACAGGGCGGGAGCAGGAAGCGGGGGGTGGGGGGGGGGGGGGGGGGGGGGGGGGGGGGGGGGGGGGGGGGGGGGGGGGGGGGGTGGGGGTTCAAGCTCCAGTTCCCTAGTGTGGGAACGCTGGGGTTGTGGGTGGGAATGAGTGCTCAGGTGGTGGGTGCCCACAGGTCTGCCGGACCCAAACCTGCCCGACATCGTGCTAGGGCTCGCAGGCGCTGGTCAGCAGGGAGACCCTGAGCTCAAGAGCCATAAACTCCCAGCAAATTCCATCTCTGCCCTCTGTAAGAATCCATTGGTCAGCCAAACACGGGACTTTTAATCATTATTGACCGCGTGGCCTTGTTTTAAAATTTGAGATTACAACCAACCTTGTGCAAGTTCCTAAGTCCTGATTGACAACTGCTCCTCTGTTTAGAAAACACGCTGTTGTTTGCGCTGGCAGTCTTACATAAACTTCATAGCACTGTGATGTCAGCATTGCTGTCCTCATTAAGGATAACAAGCTAGGCTCAAGTGGGTGGAGGGATGTGCTCAGGCTACAAGCTGGTGTTGAAGAAGCGCTGATTCTATGATTCTTTTCCTGAATCTGGCTCTAATTCTGCACCTGCCTGAGACCTGTCAGCTCACAGGTACACTTTCTAAGAATTGTGGTGTGTCCTGTCAGATCTACCCGGTGCCTTGTAAGCCTGAGTTTGTGATTCTCAAAATAGTTTCCAGGCTTTAGCTTCTGGTAACCACTGTTGTTTGAGAGTAGTGAGCTGTGAACTAGGAAGCAGGGAACCACCGGGATCAGACTTTTCTCCAGAGGAGAGAGCAGCCTTCTGACCTTACACCTCTTTGACAATCAGGAGCAAATCAGAGTTTCCAGGGTTGTCGATGGTCTTGCTAGGCAACCCAGACTTGCCTCAAACTTGGAATCCTCCTACCTCAGTCTTCAAGTGCTTAGATTACAGGTGTGTGCCTTTACACCTGGCTTCCATAATCGTTACTTCCGATTCATTTAAGACTTCGCTGAAATTGGACCTGAGAGTATGATTGACTCTCTGAAGCAACCTTTCCAGTGAATGCCTCAGGAATCAAAGACTCATTGCACTGAGTGGGCCACAGGCATGATGTTCATATTTTAGCTAGTTGCTTTGATGAATGGTGATCATCGCATGGCTAATCCACAATTTATTCATATATATGTGGGTGATTTCCACCCATAAACATTGAATGTTTTCATTCTCTAAGGTTTAACAATATGAAGTAAGTGGTGTTATAGGGTCTCATAAGTGTACAGCACTGTAAGAAACACTCAGGGACCAGTGAGATGGCTTTGCTGGTAAGGGCTTTACAACCCAAGCCTGGCAATATGATTTGATCCCCAGGACCCACATGTTGGAATGAGAGAGCAACTACTCCTGAAAGTTGTTCTCTGATCTCTTCACCCAGACACACACACACTAATAATAGTAATAGTAATAATAATAATAATAATAATAATAATACAAATGCCAGGTGTGGTAGTGCACTACTTTAATTCCAACACACAGGAAGAAGCATGTGGATCTCTGTGAGTGCAAGGATAGCTTTGTCTAGATACTAAGTTCTAGGAAAGCCAGAGCTACAAAATGACCCTATCTCAAAAATTATTATTATTTAATATTTTAATAAATTATTTAATACAAAATTAGTAATAAAACAAAAACCAGTCTGGCTGTTCCTTTTACTAAATTGCAAAGTGACTGTGCCATTTTACATCCCCACCAACACTGAAAATTCTAAGGATGCTAAGGCTCTGCATATTTACAGTTGTATATTTGTCTGTTTGTTTTAAGACAGATATCAGGTAACCGAAACTGGTTCTGAACTCTTGGTCTTCCTGTCTCTATCTCCCAAGTGCTGCAATTGTAGGCATGTGCTGCCATACCCAACTAAACTTGCCAATTTTTTGTTAATTTTATTTATCATCATCATCATTATTATTATATATTATTGTTATTATATATATTATTGTGTGTGTGTATACATGCTTGGGTGCATACATATGGGCTTGTAGAGGTCAGAGAACAACTTTCAGGAATAGATTCTCTCCACAGTGGATTGCAGGGATCAAACTCAGGGTATAGGATTGTACAGCAAGCACCTTTATCCATTAAACCATCTTGTTGGCCCAAGATCTACATCTTTACTAGCATTCAATAATATTGTTATTTCTTCTTTTTACATGATTTAATCTACTACATTAGGCTTTTAACAGTATTTCTATTTGGTTTAAATTTGCCTTCCCCCAATATTTAATAATAAGCATGTTTTTACTTTTGAGAGAAGTGCCCATTTAACTCCCCCTCCCCCATATTTATTACTAATTTAGAGAACTCTGTGTTCTATAAAATATTCCTTTGGGGATTTGTGACTTATTTTCTCCCGTGTTCTTCTTCATAGACTTCCTTCCTTCCTTAGACGATCTCACTATGTCCCCTGATAGGATCCATAAGGTCACATTATGTCTCCCTTCTCAGCTCCCTGAGACCAAGGCTTATAGATATATGCAATTACACCAATTTCTTCTATTCTTGTTTGTTTGAGAGAGACAGGGTCTCACCATACAGCCCTGGTTGGCCTCGAATTCACCAAGTAGACCACTCTGGCCTCAAACTCACAGAGATCCGCCTACCTCTGCCTCCTGAGTCCTGGGATTAAAGGCTGCACCACTAAGCTGGGTGCCCTTTTAAGTCCTAATAATATCTTCCTCAAAACAAGAGGTGTTACATGGATCAATTTTTCATCTATTTTTGCTTTTATGAATATGTTAGTTTGCTCAGATCACAGCATACCACAGACAGACTACTTAAACGACAGATAATTACTTAGTCCTTAGTCTGGGAGGCTGGAAATTCAGAGTTGAAGTTTTACAAGACTGGTTTCTCTTAGCCTCTCTCCTGGCAGTCATTCAGATGGCTGCCTCTCCCTGAGTCCTCACATGACCTCTCCTCTGTGCTCACAGGGAGTGGAGGAGGAGGAAATAGAGAAAAGGGGAGCACTGTCTGGTGTCTCTCTTATAAAAAACATTAGTCCATTCAGCTACCTTGTGGCCTCATTAGCCTTAGTTACTCATACTCACAAATAGAGTCACACAAGGGATAAGGACTTCAAAATATAAGCCTTATGAACACCTATAATAACAACCCATTCAAAAATAGACAAGTGTTTTACATTGTCATTTCTGTAAAGAAGATACATAAATAATGAATCAACTCTAAAAAAATGCTCAGAACTGATAACCTTAAAGAAGTAGAACACAAACCACATTGAGATGCCACCTCATGTCCATTAGGATTGCTTGTATGAGAAGCAAATATAAAACATCAGCTGCTGTGGGCACCCTGAGGCAGTGCCTATGTTAAAGGAAGCTTTCTACAGTACAGCAGCTCCACTCCTAAGCACACATGGTCTCTATCTTAGCAGTTCTGATCACATCTTTAAAATTTTTATAGAGCTTCAAAAGTGGTGCACATTAAATAGGAGCTATACTTTGTATGCAATGGTGTGTGTCTGTGTGTGCACATGTTTGTGTGTATGTGTATTCATGTTTGTGTGAGTTCATGTGTGCAATAGCCAGATGTTGACATCAGCACTAGGACACCTACCTTTGTTTATTAATTTTTTAAACATTAATTTATTTATTTTATGTATATGAGTACACTGTAGCTGTCTTCAGACACACCAGAAGACGGCATCGGATCTCATTACACATGGTGGTTCCTGGGAATTGAACTCAGGACCTGTGGAAGAGCAGTCAGTGCTCTTAACTGCTGAGCTGTCTCCCCAGCCCTGATTGTATACTTTTTAGTAGGTCTTAATACTTACATGTTATGCACTTTACTCTCTGAGCCATCTTCCCCGTCACAGAACTATACTTTGAATTTAAATTTGGTTCTTGTCCTGGGCTAACCATATGTGAAGTGTGCTAAATAATACACTCTTGTGATGCTGGGAGAAGGCAGAAAGCTGTATTCCCTAGTAAGCCGGAGGATCATGAAGATATACAACAATCACTATACTCTACAGTGGAGTGCATCTAATAAATTATATGTGATACTTGTCACCGTGTTATATTTTGTTTGTGTTTGATTAATTTACTCCTCTGTCAGCAGATACAAATATTCTGAAGGATATTTCACGTAGGCTAGGCCCGGGAAATGGCTCAGTAGATAAGGGCACTTGTGGCTGAGACCAATTGCCTGAGTTCTATCCCTAGACCCGTATAATAGAAGGAGAGAACTGGTTCCTGCAAGTTGGACTCGAACCTCCAAATTCATGCTGTGGTATGCACGTGTGCACACAATTATACAGATACAATAACATGTAGCTTGTTTAAGGATAATAATAATGTAGGCTAGACAGTGATGTTTGCTGGATTGCAGGTATTAAGTTGGATTTTAGCATACACTATTTCAACTTAATATGGTTTTTTCAGGACATAACCACAAGTCAGTGAGCATCTGTGTGTACCAAAGGAACTGAAAATAAGGGTTAAAATAGTTACTTCTGCCCAATGCCTGCAACCACATTGCTTAACAGAATGTGGATGGCAGGTGTAATACAAATGGCCATCAACGCATAATTAGATTTTTGTTGTTGTTTTTGTTTTTTCATGACAAGGTTTCTCTGTGTAGCACTGGCTGTCCTGGAACTTGCTTTGTAGACCAGGCTGGCCTCAAACTCAAAGATCTGCCTGCCTCTTAACTCCTAAGTTCTGGGATTAAAGATGTGTACTATGTCTTCCTGGCTATAAATAGATATATTTTCAGTGGCACATACATATCATGGTGTGTCATTGACCCTTAGAAGGAATGATATTCTGACACATATTGCAGGATATTTGATCACATTATGAACACTGAGATTGTGTTATTTACTGAAAAGTCCTGTTTCAGTAAATGTGGCTCAGCCCTTACTTAGTACATACCTTTAATCCCAAACAATGAAGGTAAATTTAGTTTTTTAGAAGGAAGCACTCATGTTTGGAAGTGATGTCTTTGAAAGTCCATAAATGACTATAAAGGTTTTTGAGCAGGATAAAATTTATAAACCTTAAGCTTCTGACATAGATAATAGAAAAATTACTTTCATGTTTGAAATTCAGTGGCAAAGTGATAAATCAGAAAGATTTGATAGGATAGGATATGCCCAACTCTCATGAGAAGAGAGGGGAGAGAGAAGCTACTTAAGAGAGCAGCTTGGGGAGAAGAGAAGGAAGCAGCTTTTACTGGGAAAGTTTTACAGAATCAAGTTGCAGAGAAGGAACAAGCTAGACACTGGTAAAGACAAAAATGAGCCAGAGAATGAGAAGGAACCAGATTAAAACAGATTGTTAGAGTTAGTTTGAGGTCACAGAGAACAATCCAGGAGAAGGCCCACAGAGAGAGAGAGAAGCCAGATTGAATCAGTTTAGAGAGGAGTTTGAGCCAGAAAAGCTCAGTTGAACCAGCTGGCCAGCCAGAGATCAGAAAGAGCTAGGGAGTGGTGAGCCTACTCAGTAGTAAGTCTCAGAGACCGAAAACACTCTAGGCCTAGATAAGAGTGTATGGAAGCTTGAAACTTCCTGGAGTAAGCTTAGGTTAGCAGATAGAAGCAGTAAGCCTCCGGGAGGACAATTACTACCGGAGAATAAAAGTTACTTTTACAGACACATTCTATAACTTTGCAGGCATGCTAAGTGAAATAAAGCCAGACATAAACAGACAAGCATTGCATGATTCATTGATATGAAGTACCTGAGTCATGCAAATATACGGTCAAAAGGAATAGAGAGGTCACAGAGGCTACAGGGAAGAGGTCATGGGGAATTATTGTTTATATATATAACTAGAGAGACAGCTCAGTAATTAAGAGCACTGGCTGCTCTTCCAGAGGACATAGTTACTCATAACCACCTGTAACTCCAATTCCAGGGGGTTCCTAGACCTTATCCTGGCCTCCATATTCATCAGGTACTCCAATGATGCATATACATGCATGCTATCAAACGCACACATAAAAATAATAAACCTTTATTAAAAAAACAACCCAGAATTATAATCTGACCTAGAACCTGGATCTATGCACAGAAGAATTAAAGCAGATTCACAAAGAGAGTATTGTACCCATATTCACAGCAGTGTTGTGGCTGGAAGGTGGAAACAAATGTCTTTGGATGGACAGATAAACACAATGCATGTAGACACTAGAACGTGACTCAGCCTCTAAAAGGAAGGAGATTCTGAGGAGCTTTGAGAACCTTCCTTTAGATGAAATGAGCCAGTCACAGATGAGTCCTGTTTGGTTATGCTGATGTGATGTTGCCACATTCAGAGTCAAGAAAGCTGAAGAGTGGTTGGCAGGGCCTTGGGGGAAAAGAGCAAGAGATAATACCTGTAGATGGTAATCTTGTGCCATTTCAGAGAATTACCTTATTTAAACCTTGTGTATTTGCAGATTTGCTTCAAGTTGAGGACCAGCTTCAATTTTTAGCACAGGTCTGACATTCTTCATGAACTGCAACAAAGGTTGTAGCTGGGTGTGGTGGCGCACACCTTTAATCCCAGCACTCGGGAGGCAGAGGCAGGCAGATTTCTGAGTTCGAGGCCAGCCTGGTCTACAAAGTGAGTTCCAGGA
>NC_034605.1:66697956-66726904 GCF_900095145.1 Mus pahari | reverse complement strand
TTTTTTTTTTTTTTTTTTGGCTTTTTCAAGACAGG
The DNA here is from genome assembly GCF_900095145.1 of Mus pahari. NCBI lineage: Eukaryota > Metazoa > Chordata > Mammalia > Rodentia > Muridae > Mus > Mus pahari. Next base: position 66,726,869 of record NC_034605.1, on the reverse strand, counting down.
GTTTCTCTGTAGACCAAGCTGGCCTCGAACTCAGAAATCCACCTGCCTCGGCCTCCCAAGTGCTGGGATTAAAGGTGTGCACCACCACGCCCGGCAGATGGGCTTTAAGACCTTTAATCTAGCTGCCTGGGATGAAGGTGTTGAACTCTTGGCTCCTTCTGCACCATGCCTGCCTGGATGTTGCCATGATCCACCTTGATGATAATGGACAGTACCTCTGAACTGTAAGCCAGCCCCAATTAAATGGTGACCTTTATAAAACCTGCCTTGGTCATGGTGTCTGTTCACAGAAGTAAAACCCTCACTGAGACACATACTAAGTAATAAATGAGTGAAAACTGTTAGGACCCAGGCCTCATGGCTTTCTCTGGGTCCCTGATGAATGGAGAATGAACACAGTTCCATGTCTAAAGCCAGGAACGTGCTTGGGGAGGCTAGTAATGAATGTCCTAGTGTCAAGGGCCTTGGGGGAGCTGCATTTCAGATCCTGGGAACCCAACTCTTCCCCACTCAAGGGTTGTGGTTATCAGTCCCAAGGCTACTTGGTCTGTGATGCACTTGACCCTGTGTTGCTTTTGTGCAACATTGCTTGATTAGATTCCTGTTGAGTTCTTTATCCCATTGTGGGATAGTTTTCTGCCAAGTCTGTTCCATCCCCCCCCCCTTGCAAACAGATAAGATGCTGTACTTATTAATAGAAATGCTGACATATGTCATCAGGTCATGCAGACCTCCGGATTCCAACTTTCTATCTTCTTTATTTGCTCATCCCCGATTCCTCCCCTCAATAGCAACAATTGCTATTCTGGACTCTTATTCCTCCAAGTTCAGGTTTACAACAAAGCATCCCCCACTCAAAACCCTCATTTCTTTTTGTACTTTTTTATGTATTGCTTATGTCAAGGATCCGTGACCCACACAAAGAAGCTTTCTAAGTTAATTTTGGACCAGACATGGTCAGGCACATTCAGAGTGGTTCAGCCTTATACCTGGTTAGTTCTTTTATTTATTTATTTATTTATTTATTTATTTATTTATTTATTTATTGGTTTTTCGAGGCAGATAGCCCTGGCTGTCCTGGAACTCACTTTGTAGACCAAGCTGGCCTCGAACTCAGAAATCCGCCTGCCTCTGCCTCCCAAGTGCTGGGATTAAAGGCGTGCGCCACCACTGCCCAGCCTGGTTAATTAATTCTTATAGGCTTACTTTTATTGTTTTTTTTTAATTTTTTATTGTTTTTTTTTATTATGCCTAGGTGTGTACATGCCCTGTAGGTATGAGCACATCGTACAATTGTCCTTGGAAGCCAGAGGCATCAGATCCTCTGGAGTTGAATCTACCTCATGTGGGTGGTGGGAACTGAACCCAGATTCACAGCAAGAGCAACAAGCTCTTTTAACTTCTGAGCCATCTCTCCAGCCTTCAGTAAGTTACTTTTAATAAACAAACAGTATTTGGGCCTTTAGAATATGTTTGCGAAAGTAGTCCTTATCTCATTATCTAGGAAGATATGTGCATCTTTGTTAACTCAACTTAGAAGAGTTTATTTTGGGGCTGGCAGGAGATAGATGGCTTAGTGGGTAAGAGCACTGACTGCTCTTAGGAAGGTCCTGAGTTCGAATCCCAACAACCACATGGTGGCTCACAATCACCTGTAATGAGATCTGACACCCTCTTCTGGTGAGTCTGAATATATAATAATAAATAAATCTTTGGGCTGGAGCGAGCAGAGGTCCTAAAAATTCAATTCCCAACAACCACATGAAGGCTCATAACCATCTGTTCAGCTACAGTGTACCATATACATAAAATAAATAATTAAAAAACAAAACAAAACACCGGAATTGTGAATCTAGGAATAGTGAAGTGGGCTGACCTTGTGACCCGTCCACTTCCTGTCTCCGAAGCTGGACTTTCACAGCTCTCTACATTATCAAGAGCCACAGAAAATGAACACCACAGGTGAGATCTTTGTTCATTCCCTACTTTGTAATGTATTGAATGTGTGAGACTTAGAAGAGTCCACGAACTAACTGGAAAAGGAAACGTGGAACCCAAGTAAGTCTCTGTAACCTCTGACTTTTCCCCTGAACCCCAGTTTCTAAATAACAACTCAGAGGTGTTGGTCCACATCTGCTCCACGGTTGGGCACAGCTCCTTGGGGAAGTGGAACAGGGGAGTTTGACTGGGCTTATAACATACTACTGCTGTAGGGAAGTGCCGAGCTGCAGGGAAGTGCTGAGACACTGCTCAGGCAGGGGGGTGGGAAGCTGGAGCTGGTTCAGGGATTCCCTGGACCTGCAGTGAGGCCAGGGCTGTGGGGTTCTCTGATCCTTGGACATCCAGGTGTGTCTGGGAGTCATGGAATCGCAGAGAACAGAGTCAGGGTGGGCTGGGGACAGCGTCTAGCCTGGGGGCCAGGAGGAAAGGGGAGCTCTGGCTTGTCCCAGTGGTGGTTGTCCTTAGCTTAGTGGAGGCAAGCTTAGTTGTGGTTGTGGCTGGGAGCACAGAAAGGCCTTCTACTAGAGAATTAAGCTGCAGCTCTGAAGTCGAATGCCTTCTCCATGGCTCCCCACGGTGGATCTTGATGCCAGTTCATGGTTCTAAACAGTTTATTGGTCATGACAGAAAATGGATGCATAATGTACCATACCCACTTCTGAGATTAAATACCTTTTATTGGGAAGAATGTCTGGGAACAGAAGCCTATTGCCCAAGCCCTCTGGGCCTCTAGGTACCTCATTAGCATGAAGAACTCTGTTTTGGGCTTACATGACTACAGAACAAACTTCTTTTATGTGAGAAGCATGGCATGTGTTTCAGGTCAGGAATCCGGCAGGGAGCAAGGAGTCGCCTAAATCTCAGGTGTGTGACCACTTAGTCTCTGGATCTCAAATTGCTCTACCTTATCAGACTTCCTGGCATAGTTTTACCATCCTACACTTATGAGTATCATCATTAAGTGCATATGATCTGTGGTGTGGCCTGTTTTACACGGCATAAGGTTTTTGAGGTTCATGTGTGTTTCAGTCTGGCAGTAGTTTATTCTGTTTTGTCAAGGATTCCTTTGCTCAAACATTGAAATTTGTTCTCCTTATCAGTCAATATTTTTGTTTGTTTGTTTTCCAGCTTGGGGCTATTGTGAATAAAACTTCTGTGAACATTTTGAGACCATGTTTTTTAAAAATACATAAAATAATAAAAATGGGAAAATAGATTTATTCATAGCTCAGTCTACCTCTGCATTACCTGTGGCAAGGTTAGAACTGACAGAAAAGGAGCTGGTGAGTAGTTCGAGTTGTCGGTTTTAAGAATATAAGCATGCCACTTAACAGATATATTTATATATATATGATATATAACATATATATCATATATATAACATTATATATATCACTGATAAATATCAATATTTATCATATATATTAAAACTCATAGATGTAAAAGAATTATGTCTCTCTTGCTTTATAAGCAATTCTGACATTAGCTGCAACTTTCTATGTGTGTATTAATGACAAACCTTTCACGTGAAATTTGGAAATTCATAGTACCCTACCACATTACTCTTGTCCTGGTGCCTTCTGATGCACACACTTCTGAAGGGCCAGTTTCAAAGAGGCAAATGCTTTCTATATACTTTTGTGTTACTTTTGCGTGGCTGTTGCATGTAACATGGTAAACCCCTGTTTTTCCCTCAGTGATATGGACTGTACTAACAGCCTCTGGGAAACAATTCCTTCACTGATGACGCTGTACTTTATATCCAACATTTTAACTTGTATGAGAGGTTCAGTTACTTAACAACCATGTCCCAACAGGTTTGGCACTCTCTGACTCTACACTGGTCAGCTTTTGCTCTATGGCTCACATAACTCACATATTCGAGAAAAGCTGTAATCTGCTCAGGCCTTATCTTGCTTTATGTGAAACAGCATGTTCTTTCCTTCTTTAAACCCTCTGTGCTGCACCTCAAAGTCATCATTTGTTCCGTGGTAATGGGATGGGGAAGGATAACTGATTTCAAAATTGATGCTAAAATAACCAGATATTCCTATATCTCAAGAAGTCCAGGCTGCCCTTGAACTTGCTTTGTAGACAGAAATGATATTGAACTTCTAATCCTCCAGCCTCCACCTACCAAATGCAGGGATTACATCGTTTGGGCTGCTGAGATGTCTCAGCAGGTGAAACCACTAGTCCAGAGAACCTGGCAACCCAAGCTCCCATCCCTGGAATCCAGTAAAAAGCCTGATGTGGTATCTGTAACAGTGAGATGGGAGATAGAGAGGGAGACAGGAAAATTTCCTGGATACTCTCCAGCCAGCTATCCTAGATCGCAAAGCTCTGCAGCAGAAACAAGAGAGCCCTGCTTCACCAAGATGGGAGGTGAGGACTGCCTCCTGAGACTTGTCTTCTGACCCCTCACAATGCTGAGGTAGGTGGGAGCCTGCACACACACAAAGTCTGCTTTATAAAAGGAAATCAGCCAAGTTGGCAACACATACCCCTTAATCCTAGCATTCAGGGTTAGAGGCAGGTAGGTCTCTGTGAATTGGAGATCAGTCTGGTCTATATAGTGAGTTCCAGGACGGCCAGAGCTACATAGTGAGACCCTGTCTCAAAACAAAACAAAATAATTAGTATTAATTATTAAAGAAATTATGGTCCTTTCATCTAACGAATTTAAGGTTTTCATTGAGGTCATCATTAAGATTCTATTCACCTCAACAGCACTTGGTTCTTTTCTTGCTAGTTGAAACTTATTCTCTCACTACCATATAAAACACCTGTGATAAAATAACCAAAGTGCGTGTCTGCCTGTGCGTGTGAGTGATGAGGTTGTCATCAGATTTGCTCAGAGGTTTCCATTGCATTGCACTGAAGTTCCATTGCAACGTCAGAAGGTGCCTGTGTAAGAAAGAGGTCTGCAGTCAGTGCTCTTAATCACTGAGCCATCTCTCCAGCCCAGGATGGGCTTTCTTTTCATCAGAATTTACCATACTTGTTTTTATTTCTGTGAATCACAGCTGAAAGATAAGGGCGAGGTTAAGCAGTAACTTTCTCCTATCAACATAGGAAAGTTGTTGCTGTCAGGCACTTGTTACTAAAGAGTCCATGCAAATGAAATAGAATGAATGGGAAGAATGTCAAAAATTTAGTATTTGACCATTATCTTCAAGATAATATTTGGGCCTATTCTATGATTTCCTTCTCCAAAACAAAAGCCTTTCTGTACTGGGCCTATTTTATTTTTACTTTTTGTATTTTGAGACTGGGTCTCTCTATGTACTCCTGGCTGTCCTGGAATTCACAGAGACCCTCTGATCTCTGCTTCTCCCACGTGCTGGGATTAAAAGTCTGTTTCACCACACCCAAATGTACCGGGCCTATTTTGTTAATAATATAATTTCCAATTTTTTTCTTATTGTTCTAAGGCTTATAGTCTGTGTCATACTCATTCTTTTCTCTACTTCCCTTCTGCCTAAAATAACCACTCCACACCCAACTTCTATTTACTTTTTTCTTACCTACCCTCATATTGTCTTTGGTACTTGCTATATGCCGTTGCCTATGTACGGCATTCTTTACTTGTTTATTATATTTATATTTGCATTTATATTTATATTTATACTATTTGCTTTAATGAAATCTAGGTTTACAGTATAAAATAAACTATATGACTTCAAGCCCCATCAATAAGAGTGATAAGCTCATAAAATATTTTTAACTTTTTTCAGTTTTAGAAGATTGAAGTGGTAGTGACCTAATTCAGAGGGAAAATAAAATCAAGAACAAATACATAGAATGGTTATACTCATCAGTAATGTAACATTGAACAGAGAGGACGAGTTTCAAGAAAATTATTTATTATTCATAGCACTCCATTTTGTTCAACGAAGATTTCCTGCAAATATGACTCACAGGCAGTGAGCTTGCAAAATTCTTCTGAATCTGTCATTAATAATACAAACTCTTCAACAGGGGGAACCAAAGCAGGTTACCGCAATGGATGTGAGAAATTGCCTTTCACAATTAGGTCTGATAGAACTCCAACAGAAGAGAGCTATTAAGAATGCAGTAAGAGCATGAAAAAACCTCAGCTATAACGATAATCTTCCTGAGCACCCAAAGTTTCAAACATTGGAACAAGATTTCAGTGGTGGGCTGGTGAGATGGCTCAGTGGGTAAGAGCACCCGACTGCTCTTCCGAAGGTCCAGAGTTCAAATCCCAGCAACCACATAACCATCCGTAACAAGATCTGACGCCCTCTTCTGGAGTGTCTGAAGACAGCTACAGTGTACTTACATATAATAAATAAATAAATCTTTAAAAAAAAAAGATTTCAGTGGTGATGGAACTGGAAACCCTGTGTTCAGGCTGTGGCTGCCACACTTAAGGATTCTCATGAAGAAGAGAAACCCTGTGGAGACAATGAGTATAGGAAAAACTGGCAAGACACTTTCTCTGACCACAGAATTAACACAGAGAAACACTCTTGTCTTTACCAGTGTGGAACATTCTCTAAGTAGTCCGCTCTGAAACACTTTGAATACAATGCATGTGGGAATGGCTGCAGGCAGTCACTGCTCCTTTGACCTTAGAAAACTGCCACAGGAGAGAATCTTTTAGAACCTAATAACAGGACTCCTACTGAAGATAAGTCATCCAGATATAATGACAATAGGCCCTAACAGACATTACACAAAATACACTAAAGAACTCACAGTGAGATAAAACCCTAACTGTGGGAAATCCTTCCATAAGGAAGGAAATCCCATTCAACATCACAGAACTCACACAGATGAGAAACCATCTGCATGTAATGACTGTGGAAAGGCTTTCTCCCAGAAGTCAGTACACAGCAGAGAAACCATGTAAATGTAATGGATGTGAGAAAACATTTGTCCAGAAGTCAGCTCTCAGGGGACATCAGAGAATCCATACAGGAGAGAAGCCACATGAATGTAGTAGATGTGGGAAACCATTTGTTCAAAAGTCAACCTTCAAAGGATATTAGGGAATCCAAACAGGAACAAAAGCCTTTCGATGTACTGTATGTGAAAAAACTTCTGGTCAGAAATCAGACTAGAGAACTAATGCAATGAACGTGAAAAATCCTCCAGCAAACGGATCATCTCCTTCAACATCAAAGAATTCACACAGGAGAGAAACTGTTCAGATGTCATGACCATGGAAAAAAATTTGCACCAACATCAATCCTCAGGGTACACCAAAGAATCCACACTGGAAAGAAATCATTTAAGTGTAATCAACCTGGAGAAACATTTGTATGAAAGGAAATCCTTAGTGGCCATGAGAGAATTCATACAGGGGAGAAGACCTTCCAATGTAATAATGTGGGAAAACTCTTAGCCAATTAGCTGAAGACTTAGAATCTTAGTCAAACCTTAGAATACATCAGAGAATTCATTATGGGAAGAGGTCTTATGAACTCAGTGAATATGGGTAAGGTCAACTCTAAATATATACCAGAGAATTCAGGGAGAGAGGATATCCTGAGGATAAATCTTTCTGACAAGAGTCATCCATTTGACCCATGAAGATTTTGACAGGAAAAAGCTCTTCAAAGTCTGTAAGAAAACAGTTCTTGGTGTCAGTACATGTACAGAAAAACAGGATTCAGCGGGATAAACCATGTTACTGATTATGAATATTCGAAAAGCTTTGTGCCAAGGCTACCTGCAGAATATATCAAAGAATTCACAGATGCTTCTGGATCTATGAAAACTCCTTCTATATGAAACCATATCTTGTTAGATAAGCCTCACAAATAAGCCTGGTATTCTGCTCATAAGTCATAATTTCATTTTTTTTCCTCCAAGCAATAGCAACTCCAGAATTTCCAGTCTCCAGTTCATGTAAGCCTCACTTTGTGACTGACTGCTAGAACCAGGTGCCTATGATTTTTAATGTAACCAGGCCTGACAAATACAAGATTCCCCTGAGATATGACAGGGCCCTTCGGAATAAAACGAGTATGAGCACCCCAGGGAAGGCGTATCTGATAAAAAGAACTTGCCACAGAAGCCTAATAGCTTGAGCTAGATCCTAGAAACCACATAGAATGAAGGATATGGTGGCAAGTATCTGTAATCCCAGCATTCCTTCTGTGAGATGGGAGCTGGATAAAGCTCATGGGTCAGCTACCCTTGAGTACATGACCAGAGGAAGAAACAATAGAGATTCTACCTCAATCTAGGTGGAAGGAGAGAGGTGCCCTCTGACCTACAAATGTGGCAGAAGACACTGCCAACTCTACCCCTCCCCCATACTAAACAAATGAAAAAAATATTAAAATGTATCTGGCTTCCAGGTCAACTTTGGATGTCATGTATTAATGCCATTTTTAAAGACGACAAGAAGGAAAAGTGCCTGGATAAATATTGGGAGTAAAACTCTCCACATTTTTAGTAGTTGAACATTTTGTGAGCAAAAGCAAACCTTTATTGTATTCCATTGTTTTGATCTGTTTGTCTCTGTGGTTAGTTTAAATGCTTCACTGCTAAGAGGCTGAAGACTGCTGCTGTCAAGAATATGTCAGCCCGAATGCACAAACTTTGTCAGGAGGTTGTTGGGTTAAGAAGTCCCTCAAAGGACATCAGAAAATTCATACAAAGGGTATCTGAAGTGGAAATCTCTGGTTTTTGTTTGTTTGTAGACTCGGTTGTGTCACGTGATGTTTTTCTGGAAGCTGTCTTAGGAGAGGATGTTTTTGCTGAAGCAGGCACTTGGGGGGATGTTTTGCTGAGAACAGACACATAGTGTTTTTCTGGAAGCTATCTGGAAAAGAGCATGTGATGTTTTGCTAGAGCAGGTGCTTGAGAGGACAGGTAATGTTTGGGAAGGCTAACTATAGCCCAACAGACCGAGGATGATGCTGTACAGGCACTGGTTCACCTGGCCTTCTTTGCTGATCATCGTTTGCTGAGACTTAGTAAAGAGAAATGCACCAAAGAATTTCCAGTGACTTCTTGCCACTTCTGTGTGGACTCAGGCTGATTGGCAGAGCCTTACTGTTTCTTCTGGATAGAGCTACTGATTCTGATTTGTGTCAACTGAACTGCTGATATCCTGACAACAGAGATTGGATTTGCCCCAAAGAACTGTTTCTAAACAGGTCCACATCCTTTTTTGCCTTATTAACTTTTCCACCACCTATGGTGGGCTAGAAGGGATGTTAAAGCATTTAAGAACCCTTATTAAAGTAGGGTTTGAAAACGCTAAGTCTACAGATATCCTTTTTTAAAAACAAAATTATTTATTTTATTTATGCATCTACTGTAGCTGTCTTCAGATTCACCAGAAGAGGGCATCCTATCCCATTACAGATGGTTGTGAGCCACCATGTGGTTGCTAGGAATTGAACTCAGGACCTCTGGAAGAGCAGTCAGTGCTCATATCTGTTGAGCCGTCTCTCCAGCCCTACAGATATCCTTTTGATATAATGAAATGTTAGCAACAGATACAGGACTTTGGATGAACCTAAAATATTGGAAATAGGTTCTATTGTTTTTTGGGGGATTTTTTTGTTACTGTTTTTGTTTTTGTTTTTTTGAGAGAGGGTTTCTCTGTATAGCCCTGGCTGTCCTGGAACTCACTTTGTAGACCAGGCTGGCCTCAAACTCAGAAATCCGGCTGCCTCTGCCTCCGAGTGCTGGGATTAAAGGCGTGTGCCACCACGCCCGGCTTTTTTTTTTTTTTTTTTGGTGGGGGGGATTTTTTTAGTTGAATGATGAGCAGTCCTCTTGTGTAGTGGTTCTATACTTTTGGTGAAGTAATTTGTCTAGACCCACTCCTTTCTTGGGCTCCTAGCACTTTCTTATAACCAGCCACAGCTTCTTTAAAAATACAAATTTCAGCTGGGTGTAGTGACACAAACTTTTAATTACAGCACTTAGAAGGCAGAGGCAAGTGGATCTCTGTGAGTTTGCTGTCAGCTTGATCTACAAATTGAGTCCAGGACATCCAGGTCTCTGTTACACAAAGAAACCCTTTCTCAAAAAACCAAAACAAATCCCTGTACCTAGAGGGAAACAAATGGCCATTAGCACTAATGTGGATATTCTATGTTGGACAGGAACTAAAATGTTGATGATTGTTTTAGATCCAAGCACCCAAGTTACATTTCCAGTTTTTGCAGAAGTAGTAAGCGCCTAGATTTAAGTTTTGGGGATTGGGCAGGGTTTCCCGAGGAAAAGGGAAATATGGAAGTATTCAGATAAGATGCTCTAGGCCGATGCAAGATAGTATGACTTTTATATATGAATGTAGTGTAAACATCTATATGAGAGCCAACAAGATGGCTCTGCAGGTGAAGGCCTACTATGCAAACTCAACGACTGAGTTCAATTCCCAATTCCCAGATGGTGAAAGGAGACAAAGACTCTCCCCAGTTATCATCTTGACCTCCACACATGCACTGTGATAGGGGTATACATATCCATACATATGCAAATAAGTCAATAAATATGTAACCTTACATGTTACAATGTAAAGTTCTCCCTGGCTGCTTAACATTAGATTGGTCTCAGTGGGTCAGAGACGGTACAGAGAAGAAATGGTTTGTCTCTGCTCTTCCATTCTCTTGGCTCCAAGACTGAGGGTCTAAAGCAGTGGTTCTCAAACTTCCTAATGTTGCCACCCTTTAATACAGTTCCTCATCTGTGGTGACCCTCCAACCATAAAAGTTTTTTCATTGTTACTTCATAACTGTAATTTTGCTACTGTTTTGAATTATAATATAAATTTCTGTGTTCTTCTGTGAAAGGGTCATTTTGCCCCCAAAGGGTTACCGCCCACAAGTTGATAATTGCTGGTCTAAATGTATCTGGAGAGTAGAGCAGAGCCAGAGGCAGGCCTTCCAGAAGCTTGTTCAGCCATCTGGCAAGGTGCCTCCTCCACTTGGCTGCTCCCCACACCACAGGGTGTTAATGAACCCTCAACGTGGAAGAAGATTTCTCCTGAGAAGTGAGCCAAGTGGAAACCACTCTTTTAACCTGTTGAAAGACCAACCCAGCTACACGGGGATTAGGGAAATGGCTCAGTGGGCTAAAGCACTTGCCAGTAAGCCTGACGACTGGAGTTCAGTCCTTGAGACTCATGAAGAAGGACAGCAACCCTCCATGTGAGTGACATGGTACATACTCTGACCCTCTGCACAAAGTGATTAATTAATTTAAAAAGTTAAACTTGGGGCTAGAGAGACGGCTCAGCAGTGACGAGCACTTGTTCTTGCAAAGAACTAGAATTCAATTTCTAGCTCTTACATGGTGACTCACAACTCCATAACTCCAGTTCCAGAGGATAGGATATCCTCTTTTGACCTCCAATGGCATCAGGCATACATGTAGTGCACAGACATACACACACACAGGCAAAAAAACTTACGACTAAATCTTGGAAAACATTATTAAAAATAATTTAGCCAGGCATAACGGTGCATGTTTTAATCCCAGCATGAAAGCAGATGGATGTCTGAGTCCAAGGCCAGCCTGGTCTACATAGCAAGTAGACCAGGATAGCCAGTACTACAAAGAGAGACCCTGTCTCAACAAACAAACAAACCAAACCAAAACAAAACAAAACAAAACCAGTTGGGGGTTGGAGAGATGGCTCAGAGGTTAAGAGCACTGACTGTTCTTCCAGAGGTCCTGAGTTCAATTCCCAGCAACCATATGGTGGCTCACAACCACCTGTAATGGGATCTGACATCCTCTTCTGGTGTATCTGATGACAGCTATGGTGTACTCTTATAAATAATAAACCTTTAAAAATCAAATATTTAAAAAAGTTTAAAGCTATGCACAATCTGTTTTTATTTTGTTTTGGTGACTGGAGATGATTTTTGTGTATAGTTCCAATCTGCCTTGAACTTTCTAGCCTATAATTCAGGAAGGACCCTCCTGCTACTGTCTTTTTTTTTTTTTTTTTTTTTTTAAGATTTATTTATTTATTGTAAGTACATTGTAGCTGTCTTCAGACACTCCAGAAGAGGGCGTCAGATTTTGTTCTGGATGGTTATGAGCCACCATGTGGTTGCTGGGATTCGAACTCCGGACCTTCGGAAGAGAAGTTGGGTGCTCTTACCCACTGAGCCATCTCACCAGCCCCCTGCTACTGTCTTTTAAGTGTTGGGATTACTTATATGCACCACCACACCCGGTCTTCTGTGGTACCACTTTACCAATTGAGCTGTATCTCCAGCCCCTAGAGAAAATATTCTTTTTTTCTTTTTTTTAAAGAATTATTTATTTATTTTATGTATAGGAGTACACTGTAGCTGTCTTCGGACACACCAGAAGAGGTCGTCAGATCCCATTACAGATGGTTGTGAGCCACCATGTGATGGCTGGTAATTGAACTCAGAACCCCTAGAAGAGCAGTCAGTGCTCTTAACCTCTGAGCCATCTCTCCAGCCCTGAGAATATATTCTTTATAAAGATTTCTCTCAGGAGTTTGGGAGATAGTTCAGTTGATAAAGAGCTTGCCATACTAGCATGAAGACTCAAGTTTAACCCCTAGAACCTTCATAAGAAGATAGATAGGTACATTCATATAATCTCAGTGCTTGGTGCTCACTGGCTGGCCAATGTAGCCTTCCTGGTGAGTTCTAGATCCCAGAGAGAGAGAAAGAGACCTTGTTTCAAAAAACAAGGTAAGCTGGGCGTGGTGGTGACGCCTTTAATGCCAGCACTTGGGAGGCAGAGGCAGGCGGATTTCTGAGTTTGAGGCCAGCCTGGTCTACAGAGTGAGTTCCAGGACAGCCAGGGCTACACAGAGAAACCCTGTCTCGAAAAACAAAACAAAACACCAAAAAAAACCCAAACAAACAAACAAACAAAAAGGTAGATCACTCCTGGGGAATAACGCCCAGGGTTGACTTCACATGTGCACACACATAGCAAATAAAATAAAACTTTGATAACAAGTCTGTTCTGTAGATCACTTTGTCATTGTCCCAGCACAATCTCTAACCTCGCTTCCTAAGTGGAAAGGGTGGAATGTGGTGTTGGTTTGTCTTGCCATTTGTTTAACAAGAGCCTACTGATGCCCATTATGTACCAACCTGTATTTTAGGTGCAGTGGAAGGCAGAGCAGTGACTGAACTAGATCCCCTCAGAAAGGTGTCATATTTTACCGGAGACAGAAATAGTAAGGGTTGGAGAGATGGCTCAGTGGTTAAGAGCACTGGACTGCTCTTCCAGAGGTCCTGAGTTCAATTCCTAGCAACCACATGGTGGCTTACAACCATCTGTAATGGAATCGAATGCCCTCTTCTGGTGTGTCTGAAAACAGCTACGGTGTACTCATATTTAAAAATTTGTTTAAAAAGAGATGAATTGGTAAGTTATACAGTGTGCTAGGTGGTGATGGGTGCTAAGAAGATAACTAAAGAAGATAGCAGTGCTTGGGCGGCACAGGGGATTCACTGAGGAATAACTGAACCAAGACTTAAGGAGGATGACATCAGCACCTGGCCAGTGCCTTCCCAGAAGAGAGGCCATGTGTCAAAGGCTCTGAGGAGAAGCAAGCAGGTGAAATTAGGTAAGTGCAGGAGTTCAGTATGGTCAGAGGTCAATTTCAAGGAAAACAGGAAATGATGTCAGGGGTGACAAGACTAGACTCCATAAGTTCTAGGGGTCTCTGGCCTATCTGGATACCAGAAATGTAGAAAGGAACTCTTTTGAATGGGTGCAAAACAGTAGAGGAGCTACCCTGGTCCCACCAAAATGTAAACGAACAAATAAATGTGCAGTTATAAGTTTTCCACTTATATGTAAACAGTGTCATCTAGTGGCCTTATCTCTAGTAACACCGACAAAGTTCTTTGTAAAACATTCTATTCACACACACACACACACACATGTCACAGCACATGTGTAAAGGTCAGAGGACAACTTCTGGGAGTTGGTTTTCTCCTCCCATTTGGATCTTTATCAGCTCAGACATCTTGCCAGCCTCTTTGTAAAATATTGCACCTGGCAGTTGTGTGTAAAAAGCTGGTTCTTCATACCATGTTGACTGTTATCTTTTTATTAAGTGAATCACTCTGGTATGTGAAATAGAACGAGAATTCTTGTAAAAGTACAGAGTTTTTGTATGCCCTCCTTTATTTGGAATAATGACACAGAGACCTGGCATATTTAGGAAAAGCTTCAGGCACTCACCTGGGCAGGTTTTGAGCTATTCTAACCCGTCTATGCTAGCCTGACTTACATCCGAGCCACATAGCCTGTTTCCCGCCATCTTACTCTAATTCTAGTACCTCCGTCTTCATTCATCTCCTGATAACAACTCTCCTCCTCCTACCTGAGACCCTCTCCCTCTCTCTGTCCAGGCACAGAAATCCCACCTTATCCCCTCTCTCTCCTTCCCAGCTATAGGCTAGTCAGCTCTTTAACCAACCAGGAGGCGATAGAGAAGAATGTTTTACAAAATACTGAGTCATTCCAAAGTCTAGACTGCAGTCAGATCTCTGGGTACAGAAATCAGCACCTGAATACACAGTGCACATGAGTACAATGCACATAAGTACACAGTGCACATGAATCACAGTGTACATGAATACACAGTGCACATGAATACATAGTGCACATGAACACACGCTGCAGGAAAACACCCCCAACAAATTCTGATCCATCACATTTTCTACCATGCTGGATTAATTTCACAAAAACCCATATAATATTTTATCTGACTTGTGAAGAGTGAGTTGTGATTTCGTTTTGTCCTAACATGTCAGCTATCTTTGGGAAGACTTCATGATTTGGGGTTATAGAGAACAACACACAGGTCAATGTCTCCTTCAGAGTTAGTGCAACAAGGATAGCACCCAGAGTCCAGACAGTTTCTACTATTGCTATGTTCTTTTCCTTCTGAACCCCAGTTCCAGAATAACAACTCCGATGCTTATTATTTATTTTAAAATGCCTAGGCCTTAAGCTCATAGCTCAGTTATCCAGTTTATATTATTCTATGTCTGTTACCTGGCTTGTTACCTCTCCTCTGTTTTATACATCTGACTTCCACCGAGTACACATAGTGAATCTCCTACACCTAACTCTTTCCCAGAGTTCCTCTCTCTCTGCCAGATGTCCCATCTTCTAATCATGCCTCAGCTTTTTATTGACAGGTGATACTTCCACGCAGTACACGAGATTATCCCTACATGTGTTTTGTTTATTAGAAAGAAACTGGGTCAGGACATAGCTCTGCTTACTTACTGCCGAGCCTGACAACCTGGATGAAATCTCTTGTACCCCATGTGATAGAAGGACAGAACTGACTCCCACAAGTTGTCCTCTGATCTCTACACAGGCAGTGTCACAATGTGCCCACATACGCACATACAATAAGTGCAATACAAATTCTTAGAGGAATGAAGAACTGACTGAAGTAAAATGCAAAATTTGTTACCGAGATCAAAAGTTGACTCAAATAGAACCCACCTGCAGGATAGAAGCCTTAACTGTGTTAGGAAGTCTTTCTTTTATGCATTCTTTGTGCAGGCTTTATTTGTTTCCGTGGTCTCCTTTGAAAAAACAGGCATAGAAGTATCTTACTGCTCTGCCTACAGTGACTGGTCCTGATTACTGAGGAAAACAGGGGAATAAGGAAGTGTCTGGAAAGCAGGCTGTCCCATAGAAGGTTTAAAGTCAATGGAAATGATTTTGGTCACTGAATCAGGTAAAGACCCACAACCAGCTGAAGTGGCTTCTGTGGGAAAAGGGAATACAGAATAGGGAATGTAAGGCGGTGATTACAAATACCAGGTGCTGGGCCTGGGAGGTGGCACTGTAGATAAATGCACTTGCCATGAGTTCAATATTTGGGATCCACACGATGGAAGCAGAGAGCCAACTTCCAAGTCTTTTGACCTCCACACACAAGAGAAACTTATATATACCCACACGGAGACCACACACACACACACACACACACACACACACACACACACACACACAAACACAAAATAAGTAAAATGTAATTTAAGTTTTGTTATTTTCATTTTTTCGAGACAGGGTTTCTCTGTGTAGTCCTGGGTGTCCTAGAACTCACTGGTAGACCAGGCTGGCCTCGAACTCAGCGATCTGCCTGCTTCTGCCTCCCAAGTGCTGGAATTAAAGCGTGCACCACCACAGCCTCAGCTATTAATCTAAAAAATTTTAATGAACTGTTATTTTTAATTTCTTCCTCCCCACCCACTCTTTCTCTGTCTCACTCTCTCCATTCCTCTGTCCCTCACTCTGTGTGAGTGCAGATGCCTGCAGATCCCCAAGAAGGTGTCAGAGTTACCGGCAGTTATGAACATCTGATGTGGGAACTGTGAATCTAACTTGGGTCCTCTTTAAGAGCAGTTGGCACTCTGAACGGTGCCTGTGGGTGGCGGGGTATCAGATACCCTGGGACTAGAGTTGTGAGCTGCAATGTGGATGCTGGAAACTGAACCCCCTGGTTCTCTACAAGGTAAGCCACTGCTGTTAACCGCTGATCTATCTTTCCAGCCCTTCTTCAGCATTTCTTGTGTGACGACTGTAAAGAATATGATTTTTATTGGAAAGTTTTGTAGGCAGTAGAAAGAGGGAATGGCTCAGCTGCATCTCCCATAGCAAACTGGAAGAACGGTTTGGAGTGTTTTCCTTCTGTAGCTCCATAGCGTCCCTTTGGCCACGCCTCCTAAGGATCGGCCCCGCGTGACCCCGCCTCCAGTCCCCTCCTCACCCTCGTGACCCCGCCTTTCCAGTCTCAGCCCCGCCCCTCCCGCTTGGCCCCGCCTCCCGCGGTCCGTGGTTGACCTGAGCGGTCGCCCTCCTCCCCGATGGCCGCGCCGGTGACGCGGCAGGTCAGCGGCTGCGCAGGTCGGGTCCCGAGCCCGGCCGGCTCGGTCACAGAGCGCGGGCAGCCGCTAGCGGCCGCCGTAGCGGAGCTGCCCGTGCTGGACGCGTCTGGGAGACGGGTGACGTTCGGAGCGCTGTTCCGAGAGCGGCGAGCCGTGGTGGTGTTTGTGAGGGTGAGCACGGGTAGAGTAGGAGGGAAGTGCCTCTCGTGGGCCGCCCAGCTCCTGGGCCGCGGCGGGTGCAGCACCTCGCCTGGAACCGAGCGCTGGACCTTCTGGAACCTGGCTGCTACCTTGTTGACGTGCTCTTCTGCATGGTTGCCTTTCAGCATTTCTTGTGTTACGTCTGTAAAGAATATGTCGAAGATCTGGCCAAAATCCCCAAGAGCTTCCTCCGAGTAAGTTTCCCGAGTGAGCAACAGTGGCCGATGCAGTGGAGTGAGCTGTGGGTGGGTGGCCCTCCTCCATCCTCTGGGGCTGCTGAGACCCACGGGAGTCTATTTCTGTCCTAATGCGCTCCTTTGCGCCCTCTTGGGATCGGACTACCATAATTTTACCTGGTAAACTGCCTGTGTTGCGTAAGAACGCAAAAATCAAAACACAGACAGCAGCTGATGTTTTGGACCCTTTAATTTTACAACCCAAATAGCTATCCATTATAGGAAAATGTAACATATATTAAAAGTGCAGCTTTGCGTTTTTCTTCAGTCCCCAGATGAGCTTTGTAACCGAAGACACTGGGCATTTGTAAAACTAAGATCTATTTTCTTTTTTTTTTTTTAAGATTTATTTATAATTATATCTAAGTACACTGTAGCTGTCTTCAGACACACCAGAAGAGGGCATCAGATCTCATTACGGATGGTTGTGAGCCACCATGTGGTTGCTGGGATTTGAACTCAGGACCTTCAGAAGAACAGTCAGTGCTCTTAACCACTGAGCCATCTCTCCAGCCCCTAAGATCTATTTTCAACACACATTTACAAGATGCATGAGGAAAAAATTAAAAACTTTTGCCTGCCCTTCTATTCCTTTTGTTTATAATACACTGAAGCATCTTTGCGTTGTAAACATTTTTAATATTGTTGGCATGAGTTACTTAGCATAAAGAGAAATGGGTCTCACTGTGATATTTTCATACATGCCTACTCCATTCTTATTTGTGGTCACCCTTCTTGCTGCTTCCCTCCTCCAGAGACACATTGGTCTTCTTTGTTTTCTTGCTATTCCTTTACCCTCTCATTCCCTCATGCCCCTAGACCTCATCCTCACAACACCCTTTCTACTTGCATACTCTACATAAATGTGTGCATATAAATTTAATCCTAGATTCTGCATTTGAGAGAAAACAATACCATATTTGTCTGTCTGTGGTTTGTTTGACTTGGCATAATGTTGTCCATTTCCACTCATTTCCTGCAGTTCATAATCATTACCTCATTCTTTATGGCTGATTGCATTTCCGTGTGTGTGTGTGTGTGTGTGTGTGTGTGTGTGTGTGTGTAGAGGGGGAATTGTTGATGTTGGGTTGTTTTGTTTTTTGTTTTTTGTTTTTTGTTTTTTTTTTTGTACATGCATCTGCTGGCAGATACCCATGCTGGTTCTGTATTGTGAATAATGCAGCAATAAACATGATGTGCATGTGCTTACAAAGAACATATAAAGATTTGTTTGTTTTATTTATATGAGTGCACTGTTACTGACTTCAGACACACCAGAAGAGGGCATCCTATCTCATTACAGAGGGTTGTAAGCCACTATGTGGTTGCTAGGAACTTAACTCAGGACCTCTGGAAGAGCAGTCAGTGCTCTTAACCATTGAGCCATCTTTCCAGCCCCACAAAGAACATTTAAAGTAGATGGTTTTTGGTGATTTTGGAGTAGCACGTTACTAGTAACTATGTCACTGTGCTGGACAGCCCATTTCTAAAAGGATCCCTCTTCCTCATGTCTCACTGAAATTGTACCCTTTGAGCAAGTTTCAGTGTGTTCCATTCCCTTTCTCCCAGCCCGTGGTAGCCATTGTTTTGTTTCTCTACTTCCATGTGTTATAATGTTTGACTCCGTATGTATTATATGTGGGATCATCCAGTATTTGTCTTTCTGTCCCTGGCTTATTTCACTCATCATAATGGCCTCCATGTTTTACAAATAACAAAAACAAAACAAACCCTCAGCCAGGCTTGCTGGCTCATGCCTTTAATGCCAGCGCTCAGGAGGCAGAGAGGCAGGAGTATCTCTGCAAGTTGGAGAGCAGTCTGGTCTACAAATCAAATCTAGGACCGCCAGGGCTCTTACACAGAAACCCTGTTTCGGAAAACCAAAACCAATGTTTTTATAGTTGGATGCTATTTCTTGGGGTACAACACTTTCCTTTATGCATTTGTCCACTGATGGACACCTGAGTTGCTTCTTTGCCTCAGCTGGTGTTGACAGTGCTACGGTGAACATGGAAGTGTGGGGTTTCTTTGGCGTGATCATTTCAGTTCTTTTGGATATATCACCAACAGTGGCAGTTCTGAATCATGTGGCAGTTCTCTTTAATTTTTGGAAGAACCCTTGTACTACTCTTTTCGTAAAAACTGTGCCATTTCATTCTTTTCAGCACCATGTAAAGATTCTCTTTGTTCCATGTCCTCACAGATATTGACTTCTTTTTTATTAGTAGCATCTCTCCTAAGGTGAAGGAATACCTCATTTCTGTTTTCATTTCTCTAATGATAAGTGATGCTCAACATTTTGTGTCGAGAGTGTACAAATTTGTGTGCGTGGGTGTACAAGTTTGCACATGCATGAGCATGAAGGCCAGAGGTTAAACCACAAGTGTTGTTCCTCGGGGGCTATTCATGGTTTTTATGTAACATCTCTCACTGGTCTGGAGCTTGCTGATTTGAATGGGCTGACTGAACCGGGAGCAACAGGATCCACCTGCTTCCACCTCTGTCTTGCTGGGGTTTTACACACCCCTACAGCTGCACTCGCCTTTTTCCATGGATTCTGGGGATAGAACTCAGATTCTCATCACGCACTTTAACCACTGAACCATCTCCCTAGCCCGAGAATGATTTCATAAGCTACTGGCCTAGTTCTTTGTTATTAGAGGTCAAACTCAGAACCTGAGCATACTAGACAGGTCCTGGTCCATATCCCATTTTTAGTCCATTTTTAAAAACTGGATTGTCTTCTTGCTGTATTTGGATTAGTAAGATAGACTTCAAAGGTCTCCTGACAAGTGCCTACTTTGCATAGGTTTTCTTAGTCCAGTCAGTGGGTTGTGTCTTTTCTCTGTCGTTTCCTTTGCTATAAGGTGTGTTAGCTTTTGTTACTGTGATCTATTGACTTATGTGTGCATGTGTGGAGGTCAGGCAGCTTGCAGGAGTCAGTTCTCTCCACCATGTGGGTCCCTGAGATGGGACTCAGGTCATCAGGCACAGTAGCACCTTTACTCACCAAGCCAAACCATTGCTAGACAGTGCTACTGAGCTTCCCTCTGGGTTTCCTTCTAATAGTTTTGTGTTTGATTCTTAGGCCTTGAAATTCTTACATAGAGAAAACAAATCATCTGAATTACTCAAATATCATAAGCATTTCTTTCTACTCAAGCAATTTTGTTTTCCATTCTCCTCGAAGCCTATAGGTGGCATTAGAACAAAAGGAAAGAATTGCTTTAGGGAAAGTTCTTTGGAATACACATAGTTTCTAATAATATGTACTTGTCCTTCTTCCTCCCAAAGGAAGCAGATGTCACCCTCATAGTGATTGGACAATCATCATACCATCATATTGAGGTAACTATCTAGCAAACAGAGGGGCCACCTTTTTAAATAGATTTAAGATACAAAATTACATTTGTTGAACCCCGACTGTAGGCTCCTTGGCAGAAAGCTAGATTGTCTTTGCTTGTCTCTTATTTGTTCTCATGAGAAATTCCAATTATTTTATTTTCTTTTTTTTAGCCTTTCTGCAAACTGACTGGATATTCTCATGAAATCTATGTTGATCCTGAGAGAGAAATTTACAAAAGATTGGGAATGAAAAGAGGTGAAGAAATTTCCTCCTCTGGTAAGACATGTTTCACTTGAGATATGATTCTCTCAGACACATGTGTCTTCTCAAACTAGGATTTGTACATGGGAAAGCTGTGTTCAATAGTCTTTGTGACAAAATAGTTATCCCAGGGGCTGGTGAGTTGGCTTAATGGTCAAGGGCACTTGCTGCTATTTCAGAGGACCTAGGTTCAGGTCCTAGCACCCACATAGTGGCTTACAACAAGCTGTAACTCCAGTTCTGAGGAATCTGACACCCTCTCTGGTGTCCAAGGGCTCCTGTACACATGAACACACATATACATATTTCTTGGCAAAGGGAATTTAAGGTTTTAGCTCTGTTTAGAAACCCAAAGGCTTTTCTGAGATTTAGGCTTCGAACTGTGAGCCCCCTGTAAAATAAATTACTTTTTAAATTTTACACATCTTCAATATACAGTGGTGCAGAGTAAATACTTTCATTTGAGAAAAAAGGGATGGTAATAGGTGTCTTAGATTTTTTTTGTGGTGATAAACGCCATCACCAAACATAACTTGGTGAGGAAAGGGTTTATTTCATCTTGTACTTACACATCACCGTCTGTCAGTGAAGCAAGTCAGGGCATGAACTCAAGCCAAGGACCCGGAGGCAGGAAGTGAAACAGCCATAGAGGAACACTGCTGACTGGCTTGTCCCCATAGCTTGGTCAGCCTGCTTTCCTGTACAGGCTAGGAGCACTCACCCAGAAGTAGTCCCACCCACAGTGAAATGGACTTTCCCACACCAATCGTCTATTAAGAAAATACCCCCACAGACTTGCCTACAGCTCAGTTGGGTTTTTTTTGTTTTTGTTTTTTTGTTTGTTTGTTTTTTTTGTTTTTTTTGAGACAGGGTTTCTCTTTATAGCCCTGGCTGTCCTGGAACTCACTTTGTAGACCAGACTGGCCTCGAACTCAGAAATACACCTGCCTCTGCCTCCCGAGTGTACAGCTCAGTCTTATTAAAGGCATTTTCTCAGTCAAGATTCCCTCATCTCAGATATGTTTAAGTTTGTGTCAGGTTGATAAAAACCAGGACAGCAAGGAAAGAACAACACGCAACAGGACTAATACCAAAAGCTAAATTCCATGTCCCTCACCCGGAACTCTTGGTGGAATCCTGTGCTTCAGTAAGCCTAGATAGCCCCACCCATCCATTTCAGCTGTCTGCAACACGTGTTGCCCTTCTGCTGAGCTGGCTCTGCTCCGTGTGAGAGGCTTTCTTTAGTAGATGTCCCACAGTCCTGGCGTCTGTATCCTGGGATCCCCATTGCAGCGTCGTAAGCTTTACCTTCACAACACTATGTGATGGCCTCTCAAGCCACTTGCAGGGAATGTGACACTGCTACACATTGCCTGGCCCCAGCGGCTCTGTGAGACATTGGTGCAAGCTGTCATGGCCCCATATCTTCTGCAATTCTCATGTTACAACCGCCACAGTCAATGCTGCCCAGTTCTGCCAGTTCAAGTTGCAGACTGACTCCCTTCTACAGTAGTGATAATGACCTGACCTCAGGGGTTGTACCTGGGTCCCTAAGCAGTTCTGTTAGGGCAGAGAACCCCTCAGTAGTACTGTCAGCTCGGGCTGTTCTTCAGGTGGACTTATATTTCCTTAAGCCCAAGCGAGGCTCCAGTCTTGGGATCCTGTCCTCCAAGCACCTTTTTCTTGTCTGTGAAGAGCCAGAGGTTCTATTTAGTGACCCTCACCTCCTTAACAATCACATCGCCCTTCTCTGCACAGGACTTACCTGTAGAATTTGCTCACATCCTCTTTTTTGCTATGTCATATCTCTGCCCTCCCTCTCTGACTGCACGACTGATGGGGAATAGTGAACAGTAACCATGCACAGCCTGTACTGACTTTACATGTCGTGAGACGGCTTCTGCCAGACATCCTGGTCCAACCTCAGGTTTTTTGTTTTTTTTTCAAGGAGGTGGGCATGGTGTAGCCAGATTCTTTGTCAGAGTGTGACACTAATGGTCAGCAGCCCTGTTCCCACTTAAGTCCTGTTCTCCTTTATGCCTCACGAGCCAGGCTTCCACAGTCTGTGTGTTTCTCCTGGCATTCTGGTCTTTTTTTTTTTTTTTTTTTTTTTTTTAATTATTTATTTACATTTCAAATGCTATCCCCTTTCCTTGTTTCCTCTCAGAAAATCCCCTATCTTTTTCCCCCTCCCCCTGCTCCTCAATCCACCCACTCCTGCTTCCTGGCCCTGGCATTCCCCTATACTGGGGCATAGAATCTTTGCAAGACCTCTCCTCCCATTGATGGCTGACTAGGCCATCCTCTGCTACATATGCAGCTAGAGACACGAATCCCACCATGTGTTTTCTTTGACTGGTGGTTTAGTCCCAGGGAACTCTGGGGGTTCTGGTCTTCCTGTTAAGCTCCGATTCTTTAGGAAGTTTCTTACAACCCACAGCAAATAACGTGGAGATGAGGAGGGGGGCATTGAATGAACAAGAGCAGCCAGGAGAAAATTGTTCTCTTTAGTCCTGTTTTTTGTGAAAACGAAAACAGTTTTAACAAAAACCTCTAGTATTCATTTTTGTATTTAAGGAAAAGGTTTTAGAAGATATTTCAGTATTCTCCTCAAAGTTGAAGTGAGAAAATTGGCATTTTGAGAGGTCCAGAGAAGCCTTGTATATGCTAGGCAAGCTGTCTGCCACCAGATGGCACCCTATCCAACCTTTATACTTAGACTTCATGAGGGCATCTTACTTCCATGATTAATATAAAATACGGTGAGTTTACATGCATTTGTTACTCATGCCACGTCACAGGATAGTAAACCCAGCTTCCCAATAACAGTTCAAGCAGAGAGAGAGGCTTCTCTCCCGGGACTCTAATGATCCCTTGCAGCTCACTGTATGCCCACTGTACCATGAGTTAGAGAGTTCCATGTTAGTCAACGTTGCGTTGGCCACATTCCCTATTCTTGCTATAACTTCAGTATGCTTAGTAGACCTTAACAAGCATTAGCAATATTTTTATTTGAGATTGGGTCTCACTATGTATGTAGCTCCAGTCTGGCCTTGAACTTGTGGTCCCACCACGTCTGCCTCCTGAGTGCTCACAGCACTAAGCCCAGCTCAGTTAACCTGTCTTTTGTAGACTGAAGTTGCTTTCCAAATACTAGATATGAGAACTCTATTGCAGAGCTTTCTGGGGGCACACTTGAGGTTTAATAATAAAGATGGGGAGACATCTGTATAGTACAAGGCAGTCTCTCAGGTAGCCTCTAACCTATCCCTACTTCCCTGCCATTGCATCCCGCCATGGTGTCTCTCTCTCTCTGTCTCTCTCTCTCCCTCTCTCTCTCTTCTTCCCTGATTTGTTTCTGACCATGCTTTTGTCTCCTGCCTCTGTCTTTCTGCCTGGTCTTCTGCCTGTCCTTCTGCCCAGTTTTAGCCAGCCTCCAGCTCTTTGTTTAACAAAAGCTATTAGCATAGTGGGAGAGGTTCCATTCATACTGAGCCAAACAGCAGCAGGACTACAAAGAGTCCACATCTCAGTGTTGCTTTTGGCTAGTTAGAGGGCAACATGACCGTCCATGACTTCCCTGTGGCAACTTGCTTTTTCCTCTTTGGGGGCAGGTGAGAAGGTGACAAACATTTAAATTGTAGAAAGCAGGTAATGGTCCATAGAAATGACAACACCTTTGAAAATACATGGCCACCCCTATATAACCTTGTGATGTAGTTTGTATGGGTATAGATCATCCCAACAGAACTCACACACCTGTCAGTCATTCTCATACCAGTTCAGTCAGAGGCAGGTACCTGCCTGTCTTCAATCGAGTGGCATTTCCCAAAGCCTTTGTACATTTGCCTTTGTCTAGAGCACCCCTTTCCCACCCTCATACCACCAGTAACTTTCATGGTGAGCTGGGACTGCATCTCATCCCCCAAACAGGCACTTGTCCCCTCCGCTTTTCCTGCATCACAGTCTACTAAGCTGCACTGAAATCTCTAGAAGGCAGAGGCTGCTCTTTATCACCATCCCTCAAGAAGCATCCTACACTGTGGGCATCACAGATAAGAACTGTTGAGAATGACTGACATCTGTGTACCATGTGCATGCTGTGCTCACAAGGCATCCATCAGGTTCCCAGAACCAGATTATAAACAGTTTGAGACGCCATGTCCCTTATAAGAGCAGCCAATGTTTTAATTTTTAAGTGAGTATCCTAAGAATGACTCTCAGAGTTACACTGGCCTTACAAGGAGGAACCTTTAAAAAATTATTTTATGAAGCTGGGGAGCTAGCTTAATTCTCAGGACCCCAAGTAGGTCACAACAGTATGAGACTCCAGCTACAGGGGATCCAAGTCCCTCTTCCAATCCTCATGGGACACTGCACATGGCACATGTGGTTCTGAATTTCACTTCACTACTGTGGTGCCAACATGGCGCTTAGGGGAGGTGAAACACAGACTAAGATAGGGGCCATCATGGGACACTGCACATGGTACACAGATGTATATGCAGGCAAAAAATGCCCATACACCTCAGTGATGCTGTTCTCTTCTTCTTTTTTATTTTTAAATTTAATTTTATTTGTAATTCATTTTTTACACTCCATATTCGATTCCCCACCCCTCCCCTCCCACCCTCCAACTGCTCCACACCCCACACCTCCTCCCCACCCTCCACCCCATCTGACCTCTAAACTCCCTGGGGCCTCCAGTCTCTTGAGGGTTAGGTGCATCATCTCTGAATGAACATAGACCTGGAAGTCCTCTACTGTATGTGTGTTGGGGGCCTCATATCAGCTGGTATATGCTGTCTGTTTGCTGGTCCAGTTTTTGAAAGATCTCAGGGTCCAGATTAATTAAGACTGCTGGTCCTCCTATTGGATCACCCTTCTCCTCAAATTCTTTCAGCCTTCCCTAATTCAACAACAGGGGTCAGCTACTTCTGTCCATTGGTTGGGTGCAAATATCTGCATCTGACTCTTTCAGCTGCTTGTTGGGTCTTTTGGAGGGCAGTCATGATAGGTCCCTTTTTGTGAGTGCTCCATAGCCTCAGTAATAGTGTCAGGCCTTGGAACCTCCCCTTGATCTGGATCCCACTTTGGGCCTGTCACTGGACCTCCTTTTCCTCAGGCTCCTCTCCATTTCCATCCCTGTAATTCTTTCACAGAAACAATTCTTTCAGCCTCTCACCTCCCAGGTCTCTGGTGCACTCTGGGGGGTCCCCCTTCTTCTATTTCCTGAGGTTGCCTGTTTACATTCTTTCTTCAGGCCCTCAGGGCTTCAGTCCTTTTCCCTCACCCAATACCAGATCAGTTTCCCCCATCCCCTTTCCCTCTCAAGTCCCTCCTTCCCTCCCCACTAATGATTGCTTTCTTCTCTCTCCCAAGTAGGACTGAGACATCCTCACTTGGGCACTTAAGCTTGTTGAGTCTTTTGAATTCTGTGGGCTGTATCTTGTGTATTCTGTATGGAGTTTTTTTATTTTTTTTATTTTATTTATATGAGTACACTGTAGCTGTCTTCAGACACACCTGAAGAGGGCATCAGATCCCATTACAGATGGTTGTGAGCCACCATGTGGTTGCTGGGAATTGAACTCAGGACCTCTGGAAGAGCAGTCCATGCTCTTAACCGTTGAGCTATCTCTCCAGCCCCTGTATGGAGTTTTTGTTGTTGTTGTTTTTTGTTTTTGTTTTGTTTTGTTTTTTGCTGGTCTCTTCTTAATCACTGCTAATTTCTTAGCTCCAGCTAACCAGCATCAATAGTCCCAGTAACACAAAGGTTTGCTTTAGTAGTTCTGGTATCTTCTTAATCACAGCTGATTCTTCAGCCCCAGCTAACCAAAACCACAGAATCTTCACAATCAAAGCATGACCCTGATAAGAGTTTTTAATCTTCCTTCTGAAATTTCACAAGCCAGGCCTCCAGTGTCTGCACTGTTTTCAACATTATCTTCCAAGCTCCTATAGAACATTGCACAGAGCTCTTAACATTCTAAAGGCTCATCTAGCTCAAAGTTCCAAAGTCCTTCCACAGTCCTCCCCAAAACATGGTCAGGTTGTCACAGGAATACCCCACTATTCTGGTAGCAATTTGTCTTAGTCAGGATTACTATTCCTGCACAAACATCATGACTAAGAATCAGGTTGGGGAGGAAAGGGTTTATTCAGCTGACAATTTCTACATTGCCTTTAATCACCAAAGGAAGTCAGGACTGGAGCTCAAGCAAGCCAGTAAGTAACATCCCTCCATGGCCACTGCATCAGCTCCTGCTTCCTGACCTGCTTGAGTTCCAGTCCTGACTTCCTTTGGTGATCAACAGCAATGTGGAAAGTGTAAGCTGAATAAACCCTTTCCTTCCCCAACTTGCTCCTTGGTCATAATGTTTGTGCAGGAAAAGAAACCCTGACTAAGACAGTAGCTCACAACTGTCTGCAATCCCTAGATCAGACACCCTCACACTGACATACAAGCAGGCAAAACATCAATGCACATAAAATGAAATAAAATAAAAACACAAAGCACAAAAACATTTTTTTAATCTTAAAAAGTTAAAGCACTTAGATATTTTATGCTGAGTGTTAAGTGATTATGTCATGGTTTCATTTCTGTTGCTGTGATTAAAAACATCTTGTGGCATGCAGCTTAAAGGAGTAATTTTACTTGGCTCACAATTCTGGGTTACAGGCCATCACTACAGGAACTCAAGGCAGCAGGAACTTTATGTATGTATGTATGTATGTATGTATGTATGTATGTATGTATGTAAGTAATGTATGGTCACGTTACATCCTCAGTCAAGAGCAAGGGCCTTGAATTAACACATGCTTATGTTCAGCCTCCTTTCTCTACTCATAATACAGAATCCCCTAACCAGAGAATGGTGCCACCCACAGTGGGTACACTGATCAAGATGATTTCCCCACAAACATGTCTACAGGCCAATTTAATATAGACCAGTTCTTCACTGAGACGCCCTTCCCAGATGATTCTAGATCATGTCAATTTAATTCAATTCAATTCAATTTCATTGAAAGTTAAAATTAACCATCATAGACTGCTTGGATTCTGTGAGCCACTCAAGAAAATTCATTGTATCCCAATAGGGCTTATGGGAATCCCACTTTACAGCCAGCCACAGTCTTCTGCTTTGCAGACATACATGCAGACAAAACACTCATCTACATAAACTATAAATAAATATTTGTTAAAATTAAACCCAGGCTTGTGGTTAGTGTCTTCGTTAAGTAGGGCCCCATCATGAGACTTAGCTTCCCGCCAGCCTGACCTGACATTATCTTCTGGGAGATTATGTCACCGCTGGGGCTCTGCTTAGTTGGCATGTGGAGAAACGCACCCACAGGTAGCTGGAGTCAAACTGACCAGAAGGATATCAGGAGGATACAGTAGGGGAAGGTAAGTTTAAGCCTGAGTGGTTTTCTCTACAGTCATCAGTTTAAAGCTTAAAGTCTGATGTAAACAAGGCAAGAATGAGACATAAAATAGTTCTAAAACGAGCAGATACTGGGTCTCTCAGCTCAAATGGAGCAGGAACGTTAGTCACAGACAGAAGCATCAGTCATTGTGAAAACAGTAGAAAATGACAGGCATCAAGCAGCACTTGTGAGGCCCGTGCCCTGCCCTCCTGTGGCTCTGTCATTTCCAGTCCAAGCTTTCCAAGAACTTGGAGGGAGATTTTGGGAATCTTGGCCAGGAAGCAACTACTTTACTCATTGGCTAGAACATCTCCAAGGCTAATGTGAGTGAAACTGGAAGGAGCAACCTAGTCATAGGCCCAGGAGGAAGAAAAGGTATTGACCATCATTAACAGCCTGTGTAGCAGAATATGTCCTGGAGAGGAGCATGAGGTGAGAAATCAGCAAGTATACAATGGGAAGTTAAGATAGAAGGGGTACTGGGCTGGTGAGATGGCTCAGTGGGTAAGAGCACCCGACTGCTCTTCCGAAGGTCCTGAGTTCAAATCCCAGCAACCACATGGTGGCTCACAACCA
>NC_034605.1:66687361-66697670 GCF_900095145.1 Mus pahari | reverse complement strand
AGAAGGGGTACAAATCTGAGAAATGGGTCACTGATGTCCTCTCTGGCAGATGGGCCCGGTCTGTTACCACTTCCTCCTTTAAGACAATGTCCTCAGAAGGGACAGTACCCCCTCCTAATATGTTTGTTCTGGAGATATTTTTGGTTGTCCACCTCGGCGACCAGTGTTACTGGCATTTAGCTGGTATAGAAGGCAAGGATGTTGCCAAATGTCTTTCTGTGCAATAGAAAAGGACTGTCTGAGCCAGTGTCAGTGACAGGTTAAGCCATTGTTTCAAAGAAGAAAAAAGGTAAGTGGAAAGTTCAGTGCTGTGATTTCCATTGCAGAGTAAGGAAAGGAGGACGGGGCACAAATAGCCCCAATCCACAATGTTTGTGTGGCTGGAGAGATAATGGCTCCACCATTAAGAGGTCACGGTGTTCTTGCAAAGGACCCAAGTTCAGTTGCCAGTGCTCATCCTGGGTGACTCACAACTGCCTGTAACTCCACCTCCAGGGGTCTCAATACTCTCTTCTGGCCTCCAGCGGGCACAACATGAGCATGTAGAACCACACACAAATACAGACATAAACACATAGTTTAAATATTTTTAAAGAATGTTTATACAAGAACTGGCATCATATCTTATCAGAATATAAAATGATAACACCTAAAGACAGTTTTCAATATTTTCAGGACAGAGCCCCCACATAAAGTCCAACCTGCTCTCGGGAAGCCTTCAGAGCCTGTGGCGGGCAGTCACTGGCCCACTTTTTGATTTCCAAGGAGACCCAGCTCAGCAAGGAGGAACCCTCATTTTAGGTCCAGGTGAGCATCAAGGGCAGGTTACTTTCCAGTGCCCTCTATGAGTCTCAGAGCCACCCACTTGTCTTGCCTCTTGGAACAGTGTGGAAATGGAAGTCTTGGGCTAATGAGGTGGCATGCTTTGGTAAGAAGCTTCTGTGTGTTGATGTTTGTGTTTGGTGAGGATTCCCATCACTCCTGAGTAACAGCAGGGATTTGAGACACAGAAAGTAAGCTCTGAGTTGCTGACTGATACATGACTATCGTGGTCTTGAAAAAGTACAAGGGTCAAAGAGATGGCTCAATGTTGACAAGCACTGGCTGCTTTTGCAGGGGACCCCCATTTAGTTCCCACACCTATATCAGGTGACTCACAGCCACGTGTAACTTTTGCTCCTGGGGATCCGACTGCCTCTTTTGTCCTCCTTGGGCACCCATACTCATGTGTACAAACCTCCCCCCTCACACACACAAACACACATAAAAATACACATAATTAAAAACAAAGTAAATCTTAAAAGAATTCAGTGCTCACTTTGACAACACATATTCTAAAATTGGAACAATACAAAGATTAGCATGGTCCCTGCACAAATGATGGC
Source organism: Mus pahari (assembly GCF_900095145.1). Classification (NCBI taxonomy): domain Eukaryota; kingdom Metazoa; phylum Chordata; class Mammalia; order Rodentia; family Muridae; genus Mus; species Mus pahari. Next base: position 66,696,285 of record NC_034605.1, on the reverse strand, counting down.
ATACAAATTCACAAAGTATTCCATATTTTTCCTTGGGCGCTCAAAGAAATCTGGAAATTTCCCATGAAGGAGATGGGGGATCCATATGTGCATAGCAATATGAGTCTCAACAGAGCCATCTGGCCCAAAGTAATAGGAGTGCACCAGAGCAGATCCCTGTACATTTGTCCAGGAAGCATAATGAGGGTGAGGATTCACCCAACAAGCTCTGCATGTTGATAACCAGTGTCTTTGTTACCACATTCAAAAATCTTCAGACAGAAAAACAGACAGACAAAAAAGCCAGGCAGTGGTGGCAGCTCACGCCTTTAATTCCCCGCAGTTGGGAAGCAGGTGGATCTCTTGAGTTTGAGGCCTGCCAGGGCTACAGAAAAAAACTGAAAAGCAAAAATAATAATAATAATAAATGAGAAAATAAATCTACAGACAGTGTAGATGAGAGTATGGAATAAGTTACAGACGTTCAATGGGGCCAGCTAGATAGCTTCCCAGGGAAGGACACTTGCTGTTCACGCTTGGAAAGCTGACTCCCTTTTGTAAATGAAAAGAATCTTTAGTTTTACTAACCAAACCAGGAGAACCATACAGTTCAAGCCAGTGCCAGTGTGTACCCTTTCCGAAGTGAGAACTGTCACATGCCACAGGCATCAACAACTTTATTGACTGCGTCTGGGCCAGAGATGTCTCTAGCTCCATCCTGGTCAGTGGTAAGCTGGCTGTCTCCACGTTCAAGTCCTGCATAGGCAGATTTTTCTTCATTCTTCAGCCTCTTTAAAGTCATACCTGCTAGTGAACATGCCTTCCAAGAATTACTAAATTAGCACTTCTTTAAGGCCCAGCCTGCTGGAAGGAGGGGTCTGACTGAGGGTTTTGGTTCTTTACAGCAGGCACAGCTCTTAGCCATCTCTCACAAATTTAGATCAGCTTAATTTAAAAGAAGCCCTTTAAGGCTGGAGTTGTTTATCAGTGGCAGGTGCATGCTTCCTGGGTTCAGCACCAATAAGTAAATGAATGAGCCCATTTTATGAATCCTATAAATTTACCCAGATGCCACTGATCTACTTGGAAGCTTGTTTTTGGTTCTGGGGATTGAGCCCACTAGGGCATGGCTGTGTGTACACACCACACGCAGTTTAAAGTCCCTTCCCTTCCCTTCTCTTCTTTTCTTGTTTATTTATTCATTTATTTCTGCCTATGTATCCCTGGCCATTCTAGAACTCAGCGTGTAGACCAGATCGGCCTTAAACTCACAGAGATTCATGTACCTTTTTGAAATAGGTTTTGTTTTGCTTTCTTTTGCAGCAGCTCTAGCTGACCAGTAACTGGCTGTGCAAAGCAGACTGGCCTCAGACTCAGCCTTGCCTGGCTCTTCCTCCTGAGTCCTGCCGTCAATCATTTCACATGTCTTTGCTTATTTAGTATGTATATGGGTGCGCATGTATGCACAGGGGGCAGGACACTGGAGTGTCAGGGAACAACTTGCAGGAGTCTGTTCTCTCATTCCATGATGTGGGTCCTAGAGATCAAACTCGGGTTGTCAGACTTAGTGGCAAACACCTTTACCCCCTGAGACATCTCATCAACCCATAATCTTTTCACTCTCTGTGGTGTTGGTATTTTGCTGGGGTCTTGTGCACACTGTATGGGTGCTTCTATCACTGAGCTACACCCCGTCTTCCAGTGTCGTAGTTTTTAATAACTAGTTTGCATCCTCAGACCTGGAAGGGGTGTAGTTGTTTTGTTCTGTTTAACTCTGTTTCTCATCTCATGTCACTGAGTCCCTTGGCTGTTGTCTTTGTTAGGGTTCTATTACTGTGAAGAGACACCATGGCCACTGAACTCTTAGACAGGGAAACATTTAATTGGGCTGGCAGTTCAGAGGTTTATCAGCACGGCAGGAAGCATGACACAGGCAGACATGGTGCTGAAGAGGTAGCTGAGAGTTGTACATTTAGATGGGCAGGAAGAGTCTCTGGCCCTGGTTTGAGCTTCTGAAACCTCAAGTCCACCCTCATTGACACACTTCCTTCAACAAGGCCACACCTCCTAATCCTTTCAAATAATCCCACTTCCTATGAGTCTGTGGGGGCCATTTTTATTGAAATCACCACAGCCAGGTCTTCAGGGGATGAAGAATTAAACCTGTTACTATAGGTGTTGCCAGTGGATGTAATGCTAGAAACAATGCCATTTGATCTAAGATTTCAAGCTAAATTCTTGTTTTTGAGGATATGGTAGCACATATCTTTAATCCTAACACTTTGGAGGCAGAGACAGGAGGATCTCTTTGAGGTCAAGGCCAGCCTGCTCTACAGAGTGAGTTGCAGACCTGCCAGGGCTATATAATAGAAAGATCCTGTCTCAAAGCAAACAAACTCTGGTTTTGTGTTTAAAATGGAATTAACAGGACTTAGACAATAAATTATAACTTGAGTGGATATAGGAGGATTGTGCATGTCTAGGTATTCTGTAGTAATTGGTTTACTGCTGTCTCTTAGGTTAGTTATAAAACATCCTATGAAGTCAATCTCTCTCTCTCTCTCTCTCTCTCTCTCTCTGTAGTGCTAGGGATGACCCAGATCCTCATGAGTGAGGTAGCCCCTAGCCCAGGAGTAAATTTTTTGAAGCAAGAAAAATTTTTGAAGTGAAATTTATTAGTACATGTGCTTAAAAAATAAATGCAATTTCCCAGCAGATACATATGTTAGTCCCAGATTCCATCTGTCTGGTTAGATGTTTTATTTAATTCTACTTGATGAAACTGAATAGAAGGTTAAATTTAGGATGCTGTCCCCTTGGAACTCATAACATATTAAATAACACTCTTATTCAGACATTGCCTTGTCATGGTTAATTGCCATGATGCAGAATTACGGTGGCATTATGTAGGGAACATAAGGGACTCCAGGTAATTAATTTTCCCTCTGGACTATTTAGGAGTTGAAATGCTTCCTTGATCCTTATCAGCTGTGACTCTAAGGACTAGTGTGACGTTTGCCCTCAGCGTCTGTCCTTGTTCCCTTCCAGGTAACAACGTCCACTTTGTGCACCGAGACAGGAATAGGTTGGATCACAAACCCATAAACTCCGTTTTACAGCTTGTGGGGGTTCAGCCCGTGAACTTCATGAGCAGACCTTCAGTCATCCACGTGTGACTTCACGTGGCATCTTCCACTTGTGAATGCCAGGCACCATGGCTTCATGGGGCTATGAAACACAGAGCTTATGTGCCTATAGAACTACATGCTGAGGGGCATCAGCTGTTAGAAATGGAACAGACAGTTTAAATTTTATAGCTTCTATAATTTTATACAAAATATATAAAAGTCAAACATTATAAAACTATTACCATTGTTAGTATCATTTTGTGAATATCCACTCAATAAAAGATTTTTAGCAACTAAAATATAAGAAGGGGGTGCTGGAAAGATCACTCAGTGGTTAAGAGCACTTGCTTCTCTTGCAGAGGACCAGGACCCAGGTTTGGTTCTCAAAACCCACATGTTAGCTCTCAATTGTCTGTAACTCCAGTTCCAATGGAGCCAACACCTTATAGCCTCTGGTATACATGCATATGTGCAGGCCAACACTCATACACATAAAACAATAAGTAAATCTTTTAAGAAATACATATGTGTGTATGGGAACGAGAAGCAAAGAAGGGGCCAGATATGATGGCACAGGCTTGTAATCCTAGCCCTGAGAAATGGAGACAAGAGTCAGGCCTGAGCTATCTAGAGAGAGCCTTTCTGAGAAAAAGTCAGTTAATGGCAGGGAGGAATACATAAAGGGAAAGAAAAGCAATTCAAAAAAGTTATTCTGTAAACAATGTAGCCAGAGATGTATATATACCATTTTTTTTTTTGTATTCTTGGAGAAAAAAATGGTAAATAAACACAGAACAACTATATGTGTCTGTGGTGAAAAGTATCAGTATTTCTGCTTGCTTTCCAAGCTCTGTGTTTCTCATGCTCTCTCATAAGCTTGGCTGTGTTGGGAGTGGGTCAGGAAAGAATCTTTAAACATTAAAGTGAAAATGCCTGCCTACATTAAACTTCTTTGGAGGTGCAGGTGATTTCTTGCACAGGGGTTACCTCCCAAGTGAAGATTCATTGAACCTCTTACAGGCAGCAGGCACCTGCTACCTATTGCCCTAAGCTTGTTTTGGTGAAATAAGTTGAAGGAAATACTTGGTTTGGTTTGATTTGGTTTGGGGACTGTGCTGGGAATAAAAAACAAAGTTTTTATGCATGTGAGCACATTCTGTTATCACTGAGCTACATCCCCAGCCCTGATCATATTTTAAATATCTAGGTCAAAGGGTACCTAGAATATATATAACTCTAGATTCTTCTCCTAGTGCACACACAAACACACAACACATTCTGCTTTTTAAAAGGCAATATTAAGATTTTTTTTTAAAACCTCTGTAATGAAAATGTATGTTGTGTGATTGATTGGGTATGTTAGCCCACACTCAGGATCTCAGCACAGGCCGAGGCAATAAGACTGGGGTAGATACTGAGTTCCAGGCCAGTCTAGGCTATATATTGTGAAATTGTGTCTCAAAAATAACAAAAAGAAGTGTGCAGCCAGATACGGTGATGCACGAGGAAGCAGAGTTAGGAGGGTCTCTGTGAGTTCCTAGACAGCCAAGGGCTACATAGAGAGACACTGTCTCAAAATCAAAACAAAGACAAATGTGCATTGGGTTAGGTCGTACATTCATAAACATCTGCATTTTTTCACCCCAGATCTGTCTTATTTGGAAAACTATTTTCATATTTTACCTTTCAAAAATCTTACTTTTGTCCCAGAAGTTCTCATGAAATGTATCATAAAATCAAATCACTGGTAATCCTTAGTAACTGTAGTACTACTAGGACCTTATACTTTTATATAAAACATATTAAGGCACAAAACTGTATTTTAATGTACTTTTACACGAGTATATATGGACAGTCATGTTTTTAAATCAATAAAAAAATATTTTCAGAATTTAAAATTAAAATTTTTTGTTTGGGTTATTTTGTTTGTTTCGGGTTCTTTGGAGTAAGAGAGAAGAATGTCTATGGAGAGAGGGCTCAGATACTAAGAGCACATACTCCTCTTACAGAAGTCCTGAGTTTGTTTTCCTGCACCCATATCAGGCCACTCACAAATGCCTAAAATATCAGTTCCAGAGCATCTGGCCTCATCAGCACATGCACATGGTGTACATATCTGTACTCTGATACATATACATAAAACGTAAGGAATAAATGTTAAAGCAACAGCAACTACAAACTTTTCTAACATAGGCTGGCCTTGAACTCTCAAGTCTCCATTCCCAGCCCTCTAAGTGCTGGGATTATAGGCATGTGCCGTCATACCCAGCCGGTTACTTTTTGAACATAAAGAGTAATAGCCAGATTCCCTCTTGCCAGTTCTAGCTAAAATTTAATGCCAAGGACCGGTCGGCTTGGAGAGGGGTTCCTGAGAGATGGGGTTGTCTGGGAGCAGCAGCGAAACAAATCACTGGAAATCAAATGGTGGGTTATAAGCTGTCGGCCTATGTTCTGCTCAAATGACTTCCAGATTGTTTTTGCCAAGTTCTGCTTTCTCTGGAGATCTCCAGATGGCTCTCTGCTCGAGACGGCTCTTTTGCAATTCTAAAAACTCTCTACCTCTCATCTCTAGCAGACCCAAAGCCTAGTCTTTTATATATCAATACCGTCATTACCCCAGGTTCTCTTTTGATTATCCCATGAATCAACCACACATGACCCCAGCTCCTTGATTCTTAGAGACAGCAAGCACAAACACAGACAGTAAGCTAGCTGGTTGGGACCCCCCCCACACACACACACACCCTGAAATTGCTGTTACTACCAGTCCCAGGGCTGGATCTAAACTCCCTCTGTCCCAGGCTGACTTTGAACTTAGAAATCTATCTTTGTAAGCATAAACAAAAAACTTAGCTGGATGGGATATTGTCCTGCGATCACCACTTCCTAAGTCTCTTTATCTCCTTCCTTAGTATTTTTCTGACAAGCTCGCTCATGGTACAGCTGCCTCTGCTCCTTTAGATCCATGAAGCTTCTTGTACAATTCATATTGCATCCTTATATTTTTGCATAGTTGAGAAATTACATATTTTTGAACTCATGTTTTTAGCTTGCTTTCCCACAGCCTTAAGGGCTGTCCTGAAGGGTCACAGTGTTGTGCCATTTTGCTGAGATAGACACAGCCTTGCCTCCTGGTCTCAGTGCTGTCTCTGATTATCATGGAGTCATTAATTTTGGCAAAGATGTTCCTCGAAGGAGGAATGTGAAAATATGTACACCATTATACAAACCTTATGCTCATAGCAACCATCAACACTCATGGAGGCCCATGCCCTGCTGGCTCTGTTCCAGGAGCAGGAAGCATGCCATCCCATCCTTTACATGGCCATGCAGGACTCAGCAAATTTATGTATTTGAAAGTCTAAATAATTGTTCTTTATGTAGGTTTAGGGAGGTACAGTTCCATAATGACTGTGCAGGTGATTGCCACTCAAACAAATACATGTAATACCAGGGTACTAGTTCTCCTGTGCAAGAATGACACAAATTTGTAATGCATTTCATATTTTTGGTAGAATATACACTAAAAAATAAAAGGTGCTAAAAAGGCATTTGAGTGCTTGCTTAGAGTTTCAGATGTTAAGGGTATTAGCATCATGGTTGGGAGCATGGTGGCACACAGACAGGGGTTGGAGCAGAGACTTTTACATCCTGGTCTACAGGGAAAGAGAGAGACTGGGCTTATGAAACCTCAGCGTCCACCCCCAGTGACACAGTTCCTCTAACAAGGCACAGCTCCTAACCCATCTAATTCTTTCAAACACTTCCATTCCCTGGTAACTAAGCATTCAAAATATATGAATCTATGGGGGGCATTCTTATTCAAACTACCACAGGTAGTATGTGCCTGTAGTCCCAGTCCAGGTAGTTGGGAGACAGCTCACTCACGGGAGCTCAGGACCAGCCTGAGCTTGTGTGCGTGTGAATGTGTGTGTGTGTGTGTGTGTGTGTGTGTGTGTGTGCGTGCGTGTGCGTGTGTGCGAGTGTGCGCACACATGCATGCACACGTGTGTTATAAAATTAGCTGTAATGCACTAATGCACACTAAACTTCCCAGGTCCAAGTCATGATTATACCAGAATTGAAATCCTGAAACCCTTTCAGTGAAAAATGTAGAAATTGTAGATACAATGCATTTTGTGGTGCTCTGTGTTCACCAGATTTTACCCATACAGTCTGCACAGTGTGTGGAATTGCTGTTATAACCATCATCGATAACACACATTTCACAGAGAACATTTTTTTACAAGATATTTCAGAAGGGCCACAAACAACCAGAGAGCAGGCTAAATGACAGTGTGTAAATTTACAGGCACCTGGGAAACAGGAATTCATTCCCGGCTTATGAGAAACCTGTTCTTTAGCCAGTTCAAACAACTGAGATGGTAGAGTTAAACTATGACCTGGGGCCTGAGGCCCACGGGCGGCAGCCTTCTTAGAACAGTCAGATCTCTCCATGGGTCATGACCCCATGAGGGAATTCATTAGGAACTTTCTGCAGTGAACTGCTCTGGAAAGAAAAATCTCGATAATACAGCAGTAGATTTTGAAAAGCATGGCTGAAAGCAAGGAACATCAAGGTAGCTGCAGTTTCAGCAACTCAGAGAGCTGGGGCAAGAAGATCTCTTGAGCCCACAGGTTGCAGACCAGCCCTGGCAACAGCAGACCTCAGTGAATAAAGGAAAACAGAACGAATCAGGCTGGTCTGTGTGCAAGCATTTTAATAAATCGCAGCACAGGGTTACTACCTGCCTCAATGGTTTATATTCCCGGATGAAAGACACACACAGGCTTTATATTTTAATATGCCTTAACAGCACAATAGCTGGGCGACTGCCTAACCTCAGTGCTGTTAGAATCTACCTCCCACCAACTCCGAGTTACTGCTTACTAATCTCCATGTTCCATCTTGGCTGGCTGCTCGTAACTCCAATTAGTCAGCCCTCTGGGCCACATTTTCTTGGCCCAGAGTCCCAGGGCGCTTTCTTTGTCTCTCTACCCCATGGCAGCTCTTGTCAGTCCTGCACAGTCCTAAGGCATGTTGACTCCCTTTCCTCCAGCTTCCAGAGCTCTCAAGTCCGGGAACCCTATATCCTGCCTCTCCATCTCTCTTCTCCCTAGCTATTGGCTGATGGCATCTTTATTTACTAACCAGAATTAACTGGGGGGCGGAGGGGGGATTCCCAGAAGGTACATGCAGACCCTCTCCTGCAAACTAATTTGGGGGACCCAAATTAGCATCAGAATATAAGCAGCTACACTGGTCTGTAGCTCAGTTACAGTTTTTGTCTAGGATATGTGAGACCCTAGGTTCTTCTTTCCTTCCCACTGGGGGGAAATGTACAACGAACGTTCCTGAGTTCCATCCTTAGAGGCAAAGTAAATTAATTAAAAATAGAAGAATGACTGCCAAGGACACTGGGGATAGACTAGTGATCCACAACCATTTGCTCCTTACCTTCTACCGCACCGCTGAGATAGACTGTGACTCTGTAGATCTGGGGGAGCAACTTTCTAGGGATGTATCATGTCTACTTCAAAATCAAGTTATTTTTAAGCGGTGTGTTCTAGGGCTGGGGCATGACTCAGTTGTAGAGCTCTTGCCTAGCAGCAAGATGAATGGATGGATGGATCATTTAAGACATGCATGTGACGTACAAACACTTTGTAGATGATAATCTTCAAGTTAAAGAATTCATTTTAGGGGCTGGTGAGATGGCTCAGTGGGTAAGAGCACCCGACTGCTCTTCCGAAGGTCCGGAGTTCAAGTCCCAGCAACCACATGATGGCTCATAACCATCCATAACAAGATCTGAC
>NC_034605.1:66685568-66686991 GCF_900095145.1 Mus pahari | reverse complement strand
CATGACTCAAAACAAACAAACAGAACAACAAAAAACTAAAAAAACAAAACAAAACAAAACCAACAAAAACCAAAACCAAAACAAACCAAACTAAAAAAAAAAAAAAAAAAAAAAAAAAAAAAGAAAGAAAGAAAGAAAGAAAAAAAAAAAGAAAAAGAAAAAAAATCACCCAAAACTAAACTAAACAACCCCAAAAACCCACAGTTCCTAAGAGGTTGATAAGATGACTCAGTGAGGAAAACATGCTAGTCACCATGCCTAAACACCTGGTGTGAGTACCCAGGACTGACATAGTAGAAAGGCAGAGTCAACTCCTGAAAGTTGTTCTCTAACCACACATGCACTGTGGTGTGTAAAAGCACATATATACACAGATGCACATACATATCCTAAATATTTTTTAATCTTCCCTCCCCAAAAAACCAAAAATGTCTTAGAAAAATATCAATGATGCTTTGATTTTAGGCACAGATTCAGACAAAAGGAAACAGACTAAATAATAAAAATGTTTAAAAATAATTATTCTTATACTTACCGAAGAATTAGTCAATATTAATAGCACTCACTGATCTTCAGAGCACCCATATCCAGTTCCCATCCCATGACAGGAAACTCACAAATAAAGATAACTCCAGCTCCAGGGGACCCAACACCCTCTTAAGGGCTCCTCAGGAACTGCATGCATATGTGCATATTCTCAGACATACATAGTTTTAAATAAATAAAGTCCCAATAATAGCCAGGTGTGGTAGTACACACCTATAATACCAGCACAATGCACATCTCCAGAGTCCACCTCACACAGAAGCCAGACAAGAGGCTGGAGATGGCAACAGCTACAGTGTTAGAGCTCTGAACTGGGGATGCTCCAAATGTCCAGCACTAGGAAAATGGATAAGGACATTGTGGGTTATCTGAGAGGCTGTGTCTTGGTTACTTTTCTATTGCTGTGAGGAGAGATCATGGCCAAGGGGGCTTATGAGGAAAGCATTTAATATGGCTCATGGTTTCAAAGAGTCTGCCACTGCCACGGTAGGGAGTGTGGCAGCAGACAGACAGGCATGGTGGTATTGGAGCAGTAGCTGAGAGGTCACAAGTTGAAGCTATGTGGCAGAGCCATCTGGAATGGTATGGGCTTTTGAAGCCTCAAAACACTTGCTTAGTGACATACCTCCTCCAAAAAGGCCATACCTTCTTCAGTAAGGCCACACCTTCTAATCCTTCCCAAACAGTTCCACCAACTGGGGACCAAGTATTCAAACATATGAAGTTATGGGGGCCACTACCACACAACACAATCCCAGAAAACAAAGCAGTTACAGGAAAAAAACATCCTTTATATACATACAAACATGGATGCACCCAAACATTAATATATACATTTCTATGTTTGTTTGTGTGTGTGTGTGTGTGTGTGTGTGTG
>NC_034605.1:66625130-66685292 GCF_900095145.1 Mus pahari | reverse complement strand
AGAGAGAGAGAGAGAGAGAGAGAGAGAGAGAGAGAGAGAGAGAGAGAGAGAGAAAGCTGAGATAATGCACATACCTACACCCTGATATGTACTCATACATAAAAACAAATAAATAAATTGTAAAATAGAGGGCTAGGGAACGGAGCTCAATTGGTAGAGTAGTTAACATCCGTCAAACTCAGATCTCCAGTGCTGCATAGGCCCATGGATGGTAGTACATCTCTGTAGTTCAAACCCTTGGGAGATGGAGGCAGAAGGATCAAAAGCTCAAAGTATGAGACCAGACAGGGCTACATGAGACCCTGACTCAGAAAGTAAGTATGAAACAGGACAATAAAAGCACAAGTTCTCCTTTACATGGTGTAGACTGTGTCACTGGAACTGGAAAACTATGGGGACTATAGCCAGTTGAAGCACTCCAAAAGATTTGCTTTGAAGCACTTCAAAGCAGCTCCCCAAAGCCGCAGTGTGATGAGCCTTGTTCATCGCAATGAGGTATTTGACAAAAGCATTTATGGAAGCCAAATGTGTTCCTAGAAAAGAGTTTCAAATATATTTTTCAAATATGCCACTCTTCGTACAGTGACATAAGAATATAAGCAGGTAGTCGGAGTTCTTTAGCAATCATTACAACTTGCTGTTTCTTAGTTTTACTCAACTAGCAGTCTGGAATCCATGAGTCACTGACATTTCCAGATCTCAACCCGTCAGGACTTAAAATGCCATACGGGAACACGTTTACTGACTTAATGTAAATACGGAATAGCTTTTTATTTCCAAGCACTGTGTGGGAACTCTCTCTTCTATATAGAAGATAAGACAGGAGGGTGTCAACTCAAGAACAGACTGTGCCACTTAATGAGACCCTCTCTTAAAATTGACAAAGAGGGTTAGTATTGTACCTCAGTGACTGAGCTCTTGCCTGGCTTGCTTGTGCCTATCGATTTGTTCCCCCAGCACTTCAAATGCATCTACCCACACAAACGATCCATATTTGTTAGGATTTTGGAAATTAAAATTGAGCTCCAGAGATATATCACCACATTTAACATAAGCATCTGACACTTTTGCAGGAGAGGGGAAAAAATGTATCACTTCCCTACACTGAGAACTTGAGTTTGTGGATGGAGAACCCCAGGCTTTTAAATCAAACCACACAAAGTCCATTAAAATCCCAGCACTTGGGACAGAGGCAAACAGAGCTCTATGGAGTACCAGGACATCCAGGGTTGCAGTGATACTGTCTCAAACAAAGCAACATACCCCAAGGATGGGGATATAAGTTTGTCATAGAACATTTAGAACATGGGATCAGCTCATGTACACACTCATACACACACACACACACACACACACACACACAATTTGACTGAGTGTGTTTGTACATGCCCTTAGTCCCAGCACTCAGGAGGCTGAGTCAAGTAGATCTCTGTGATGAAGAAACAATAAGAGGCATCTGTAGAAGGCAATGTGTCTCCTAGAAGGGAATGTAAGGGTGGAGGCAGGTGGATCCCTGAAGCTCACTAGCCAGCCAGCCACTGAAACAGATGAATTTCTGATTCGATTTGGTGAGAGACTCTGCCTCAAAAAATAAAAGTGGAAGGGCTGGAGAGATGGCTCAAAACACCAGTTGCTCTTCCAAAGGAACAGGGTTCTATTCTATATGGTAGCTCAAAATTATCTGTAAATCTAGTTCCAGAGGGTTCATTATCCTCTCCTGATGTCCACAGGCACCAGGCATGCAAGAGGGTCCCAGTCATATATGCAGGTAAAACACACACACAATTTAAAAATTAATATAAAAAAAGAAATTAACTGGGGAAAGACATCTGTCAACCTCTGTCCACCACACACTGGCATAGGTACATGTGTGTAACACACACACACAAACACAAAGTCAGGTGCACAGGCACACACAAGACATGAGTCACTTTCACTAATTTTCAGAAGTAGATTGCCTATGTTAAGGGTTCCTTAACCTTTGGATTTTTTTCCCATAATCTCTAACTTTGGATTAAAAGATTCACTGCGGGCTGGTGAGATGGCTCAGTGGTTAAGAGCACCGACTGCTTTTCCGAAGGTCCTGAGTTCAAATTCCAGCAACCACATGGTGGCTCACAACCATCCATAAGAAAATCTGATGCCCTCTTCTGGAGTGTCTGAAGACAGCTACAGTGTAAACACATATAATAAATAAATAAATAAAATCTTTAAAAAAAAAAAAAAAAAAAAGATTCACTGCTCAGGGGCTGGAGAGATGGCTCAGCAGTTAAGAGCACTGACTGCTCTTCCAGAGGTTCTGAGTTCAATTCTCAGCAACCACATGGTGGTACATAACCATCTGTAATGGAATCTGATACCCTCTTCTGGTGTGTCTGAAGACAGCTATAGTGTACTCATATACATAAAATAAATCTTTTTTTTTTTTTTTAAAAAAAAAAAACTGATTCACTGCTAACATGACTGCATTTAAAAATAGAATACGGGCTGGGGTGGCTCAGCAGTTATGTGTCCAGAGCTCATGTCCCAAAACTAGGCCCTCTTCTGGCCTTCGTGAACAAATGGAGATCCAAGGGTGGCTAGGATTTCCTCCTCAAGAGGAGGCTTTAGCCAGGCAATGGTTGCACACGCCTTTTCTTTCTTTCTTTCTTTCTTTCTTTCTTTCTTTCTTTCTTTCTTTCTTTCTTTCTTGATTTATTTACTATATGTAAATACACTGTAGCTGTCTTCAAAGACCCCAAAAGAGGGCATTAGATCTCTTTATGGATGGTTGTAAGCCACCATGTGGTTGTTGGAATTTGAAATCAGGACCTTCGGAAGAGCAGTCAGTGCTCTTAACCACTGAGCATCTCTCCAGCCTGGCACATGCCTTTAATCCCAGCACTTGGGAGGCAGGGGCAGGTGGATTTCTGAGTTCAAGGCCAGCCTGGTCTACAGAGTGATTTCCAGGACAGCCAGGGCTACACAGAGAAACCCTGTCTCAAAAAAACAAAATAAAATGGGGGGGGGGCTTTAATAAAAAAGACAGAGAAAATCACTGTAATTCAAATTGGTAGTTCTCTTCTCAAACTAAAAAGTTTGCAAGAATGTTCTTCCTAGCCACAACAGTTGATGAATAAGTTGCTTTTACGTTTCTACAACCTCAGAAGAGACTTGAAATTGATGCCTTCAGTTACTTCCTTGTCAATAAGGAGTGAGACAAGAACGTCTTTCTTGTTCTGTAATAGTTGGCAAGAAAAATGTGTGTAGTATGGGTAAAGGAGGTGATTAGCCATCTCTAATTACCTGATTATCTTTGCTGATTAGGACTCTGAAGCTTGTTGTGTCCTGCCCTGGGGGGGAGGAGGCCTGGCTTGGCAGCTGCGCCCACAGGCAGCGTCAACTTGGATCTGCAGCCACTCTTGCAGAGTTCAAGAAAGACTGTCGGAACCCTGTGTGTTTAGAGGACCAGGACTCAGCCAGAAGAGCTGATCCAACTCGGTCAGGATGAGAGCGCCAGAAATAAATTTCAGAAGCCAAAATATTATGCCAGAAGATTCACCTGACATGGAGAGCAGGGAGCAAAGCAAGGAGAAGCAATCAGAGGCAGGGAAATGTCTAGAGGACATGGTCTCCATCAAGGTCCGACATAGGGAATCATATACTTGTCTGCATGGAGGGTTCTTAGCTCATGGTCTGCTGCTGTAACACAGTACAAGAGCTGTGTACTTTTTTATTTTATTTTATTTTGTTTTTTTCCGAGACAGGGTTTCTCTGTATAGCCCTGGCTGTCCTGGAACTCAGTCTGTAGACCAGGCTGTCCTTGAACTCAGAAATCTGCCTGCCTCTGCCTCCCAAGTGCTGGGATTAAAGGTGTGCACCACCACTGCCCAGCTGATCTGGGTACTTTAAAGCAAACAAACAAACAAAAAACAAAAAAGGTTTCACAGTGTTGGAAGTTCACTAGCACTGCACCAAGCCCAGGGTAGTGGCACATACCTTAAACCCCAGCACTTGGGCATAGCACCCGTAAGGATTGGAGAATTGTTGAAGGACCTCATGGTAGACAGCTTAACAATGGCTGCAGTGGGGGCTGGTGAGATGGCTCAGAGAGAGCACCTGACTGCTCTTCCGAAGGTCCTGAGTTCAAATCCCAGCAACCACATGGTGGCTCATAACCATCCATAACAAGATCTGACTCCCTCTTCTGGAGTGTTTGAAGACAGCTACAGTGTACTTACATATAATAAATAAATAAATCTTTAAAAAAAAAAAAAAAATTACATATAATAAATAAATAAATCTTTAAAAAAAAAAAAAAAAACAATGGCTGCAGTGTAAGAGTAGCAAGTATCAGAAAGGAGAGGCAGATAGAGCTTGAGGTCATCCTGGTCTACATAGTGAATTCCAGGACAGAGCTACATAGAATCTGTCTCAAACCATCAAACCAAACCAAACCAAACCAAACCAAACCAAACCAACCGAGAGAGAGAGAGAGAGAGAGAGAGAGAGAGAGAGAGAGAGAGAGAGATTAGAGAGAGATATTAATTTGGTTCTATAACTTATTTTGGGCAGTGGTTACATACCATGTGTAATTTTATAACTCACTGAACCTACACCTACTGTGTTAGATTTCTATTCCTGTAAGAAAATACCTGAGATAATCAACTTAAAAAGAATAAAGGGGTCGGGCATGGTGGAGCACACCTTTAATCCCAGCACTCAGGAGTCAGAGGCAGGCGGATTTCTGAATTCGAGGCCAGCCTGGTCTACAAAGTGAGTTCTAGGACAGTCAGGGCTATTCAGAGAAACCCTGTCTTGAAAAACCAAAGTGGGGAGGGGGAAAGAACAAAGAGTATTTTGGCTTACAGTTTCAGGTGCTTAAGATTGGTTGGCCTATTGCTTTGGGGTCATTGGTGAGACAATAGATCATGGCAAGAATAACGTGTAGAATAAAACTGCTTATGCTATAGCCAAGAATAATGAAAGACTCCCATATCTCACAGTTTCCTATAATCATGACTCTAATAACTTATGCTTTGACACATGGGCCTTCAGAGTACACTCAAAATCCTGTGCAGTCTTTGTATTGATCGTGTGCTGATTATACTTTTTAAAAAAATTTAGAAGCAGGCTGGTTTTTGTGAGTTCAAGGACAACTTAGTCTACAAAGCAAGTCCCAGGACAGCCAGAGCTATTCTACAGAAAAAAATTGTCTCAAAAAGAAAAACAAACAAACAAAAAATCCCAAAACCAAATTACTTTGAGCCAGACATGGTGTATTCCTCCCAGCACTTGGAAGGCAGAGACAGGCAGATCTCTGTGAGTTTGAGGTCATCCTGGTCTACACAGCAAGTTCCAGGATCCAGGACAATTAGAACTATCTAGTGAGACCCTGTCTCAAAAAAAAAAAAATTCTTTTGGATTTTGAGACAATATCCCTCTCTATATCCAGTTGCCTTAGAATTCACAAAGTGGCCCAGTCTGGCCCCAGCTTCACAGTGTTTCTCCTGATTCATCCAAGGACTGGGAATAAAAGTGGGTCTCCTCATGCCCAGCAGGAACAAGTTTATTTATTAAAAAATTTTAAATATTTTTACATGCCCTGTTTTTCCTGCATGCATGCATGCATGTCTGATATTTCAGATCCCCTGGAACTGGAGTAGTACAGATAGTGGTGAGCTTCCATATAAGAATAATTTTAACCTGGGACTTCCGGAAGATCAGTCAGTGTGCATAACACGGGGCCATCTCTCTAGCCCCCATGGGGCCAGTTTGTTTTTAATACATACAGAATACCACCAGCCCCTGACAATATTTCTATATAAAAGAAATACATTCTCCAATTTGGAATATCCTTTACAGCAAAACAGCGTGTTGGAATTGTGTGTGTATGTGTTCATGTGGGGACACCTGTTAGGTGTCTCCCACTGATTCAGCTAGACTGTTGCTTGTTTTTGTCTCCCCCGTGCTGGGATTATGCATACTTATCCAGCTTTTTACATGGGCACTGGGAATCTAGATTCAGGTCCTCATCGTTACAGGGCAGACACGTTACCCACTGAACCACCTGGAAGCCAGCCAAGGCTACAACCAGAACTCTTCCTTTTAAAAAAAGATATATTTTATTTCTGTGCACTGGTGGGTAGTTGCATGTGAATGCAGGTGCCCAGGGAACCAGATCCTCTAGCTGGAGTTACAGGCAGTTGTGACTGGCCTGACCTGGGTGCTGGGAACAGACTGAGGTGCCCCATGGTAGCAGCACTCACCGTTGATTGCTCAGCCATCTCTCCAGCCCCAGCCTGAACTTCTTGATTCTCAGCTGCTGGGAGATGTCAGTCATATTCCAGAGTGAGGAGCTTCTCCTGCTCGGATCCCCATGCTTTCAAATGCTACAATTCTATGAACCAGTGACCAAACAATGAACAATAATGCACTCACGCAGGCAAACTCAGGTTCTTTCCCGAATAGCCAAATTCTCAGAACTCAGAGGTCAGCTTGCTGAGGAGAGAAATCAGACAATCCAAAGGAAATGTCACACACATACACAATGAAAATCAGCTAATGTATTTTCCGCCACTATCTAAACATGACAGGAAAACATAAAGAGAATTTGAGATTACATTTACTTATTTCTTTAGTATGTGTGGAGGGAAATGTGTGTCAAAGACAGCTTGTAGGAACTGGTTCTCTTCCAGTAAGTAGATTCCTGGGGATTAAACTCAGGTTATCATACCTGCTGGCAAGTGCCTTTCCCCCCCCCCCCCCCCCCGTGCCACCTGAATGGCCTTTTGTTTTGTTTTGAGGCTGGATCTGGTTGTTGCCTTAGCTGGCTTCCAACTCCTTATGTAGCAGAGGATGACCTTGAAGTCCTGTTCCCCTAGCCTCCACTTCAAGTGAAGGTATTACAGGCAGTGTGGCCATACCCAAGTAATGAATATGTTTAGCATATGGACCTCTAGTTCCCAAGACATGTCTGAATACTTAGGAGTAATAAAAAGCCTTGTTTTTTTGTTTGTTTGTTTGTGGTTTTTGAGACAGGGTTTCTCTTTGTAGCCCTAGCTGTCCTGGAACTCACTCCGTAGACCAGGCTGGCCTTCAACTCAGAAATCTGCCTGCCTCTGCTTCCCAAGTGCTGGGATTAAAGGTGTGTGCCACCACTGAGGTGAAGCCTTGTTTTAAAAATATTACTTCAGCAGGATAACTATATATTTACAAAATAGGAAAATTCGTACACGGTATAACTATGTACACCTAAGATTGTTCCCTTTATTTAAACCATGTGCATTTTGTTAGAATTTCTAGTGGCTAGAATCTAGCCAAAACATTCTATTTGAAGGTGAAAGAAAAATCAACTGATGTATGGAAAGTACTTGGCTGTTAGACATTCAACTAACCCAGTCTCAATAAGTAATGAATGTGGGCCAGGAAGGTGGCTTGCTGGGGTAGATCATTTGTCCAGCACAAGCAAGGTTTGAGTTCCAAAAGCTCTAAAACAAAACAAAACAAAACAAAAAACAAACAAACAAAAAAAGGAACACACTAGACACACACACAGAAAATCCAGTAAGGTGCCTGCAGTAGCTCACACCAGGAATCCCAGCACTGGAGAGGCAGATAGCCATTTTCAGCCCAGTCTGGGCTGTGTAGTGGAGTACAACAAATAATCTGTTAGAATACTTTCTTCCATGTAATCCTATGGATTACAGTGGCGATTTAAAAAAAAAAAACAACAACAACTTTTCTTAAAGCTTCTGATTGTGACATCTGATGGCCCTTCTACTATGAGTCCTTGGAACAGTGTGAAGGACTTTCTCTTCCTGGGCAAGTTTTTGCTAACACTACAGACATTTTAAATGTAAGGCCTTCGTTGATGTCCTATGGTCACCCTAAAGGTGAACAAGCAGGTTCTTAAGGGCCCCTGGCTAAGGAAAGCCGTCCCACTCTTTTCCAGGCTTAAAGTAAGGCTTCAAAACAAAAGAAGTCAAAATGGCCCTAGGGGGAGGAACTCCGTGAAATCTGCATGTCTGAGAGGTTCTTTGGGGGAGGGGGAGAGGGACTGATTTATCCCTCTGACTCTTGACTTCCCTTTCAGACTAGACATTAAATCGCTGTGGACTACAGTCCTGCGGATGGGGAGTTTGGGACTACCGACTGCTTCCAGTCTCCTCGCCCAGGTAGATGCTACCGTGAAGCTGGGCTCTTCAAAATGGCAGCTATGGTCAAGTTCCAGAAAGGTCTGGTGACTTTTTAACCCAGTAGCAAAACATGGGGCGGTACCACTGCAGACCCAAAGGAGAAAAGGCCGATTGCTCAGCTGGCCACGTGCTCCAACACTTCGTGCTAAGTCGGACCGTGCACCTCGGCTACCCACAGCGAGAGCTAGCGCGCTCCTGGGTTGCGAGGTGAGGTGTCGGAAGGTGCAAACCACCGCGGTAAATCGCATCTCCAGGTGGTTTCACCGACGCTAAGAAGCCCTTATCGCTCCGATCGGATAGGTGGGAAAACGGCGCTGGTCTGAACTTCTAAGTTCTGAGGTCCACTCTTGCCTTGCGTCCACAGAGCTGCGGACCGTTTCAGCAGCCTACACTGTCCTAGCAGGCGGCCATGACAAGGCTCCCTTGGCGCGAATTACAGGGGAGACCCAAGAAATACTTAAAAAAGAAAAAAAAATTCCATCTCAAAGATCCGAAATGGAGTTATTAGGGTAGGGTTGTGCAGGAAGCCGGAGACTCGCTCGAGGAACTGGGGACTGAGGCTTCAACACCTGGACACAAGAGACAAAAGTTAGAGGGGTCCCACCAAGGGGTCGCCAGCACGCTTTCTGTCCGATTGGCGGAAGCGCTCAGACTTTTCTTTATGGCGTCACCGAGTACCTGCCTGTAGGAAGGCTCCGGTTGCGTGACGTCACGCCGCACTGACCAATGAACGGCCCGAGCCGGTAGGCCCCGAGGAGGGTTGTGGGCCCTTCTTTTTGTGAATGAAGCTCCACGGAACATCCCTCCTGGGGGTCCCCGGGAGCCGCGGCCCGCAGAGCTCGGACGCCCCGGCAGCAGTGTCCCAGGGAGCGCGCGCTTTGCTCCAGCCACCGGCCAGCGCTGTGGGGCCCCCGGGTCGTGGGTGGCGGGAGACGCAGCGCGAGGACCCGGGCCGGGTTGCCGGGCCATGGTCGCGGTCCCCTGACGGGCCGCGGCCGCCTCCATGAAGCGTAAGAGCGAGCGGCGCTCGGCTTGGGCCACCGCGCCCCCCTGCTCACGCCGCAGCTCGTCCTCCTCTCCCGGCGTGAAGAAGAGCCGCAGCTCCACGCCGCAGGAGCTGCACCGCCTGGAGCAGCAGGACGACCTGTACCTGGACATCACGGGTGAGCCCCGCCACACCCCCACGAGGCTCGCGCCTCCTCGAGCCTCTAGTCGCCCGCGCGCCCGCGGTAGCAACTTTACGGGAGATGGGCCGAGGGGTCACCCCTGCAAGTGAGCCCGGCCTCGGGAGCGGGGCGGCTCTGCCCTCGAACCCACCTCATCCCGGGATGAGCCGGCGCCGTTGTTCCCACGCGAGTCCGCTCGTCTGCTGAGTCCCCCTGGTCTTTGCTGTCCCGAGGGCCCAAAGCCTAACTGAGCCTCAGCAACGCGTGGGATCCGGCCCGAGCCCCTGGCCGTCCGACACCCCCTCCCCCTCCCACGCCGTCGCGCCCTCTCAGGCCTCCTGAGGGATCTTTGCCCTCCCTCTCGTGCCTCCAGAAAGGTGTCACGTTGATGGCGTTTGAACCACCAAGCGTGCTAAGAGCTCAGAGGTGTCACTTTTGAGAAATCCCCGCCAGCCGGAGCGGGTAGAAAAGCCGCTTTCGAGGGTGATTTTTTTTCTTAGTGCCTCAATTCTTGAAGACGAAAGAAATCCGTTTTGGCAGCCGCTCGGTTTGCCGGGGTTGATAGAAAAGCCAGAGCTTGCCTTCGTTGTACTGATGGACGTGGAAATGCGTTGTCAGCTGCATAGCTGTCTGCGCGGTTGAAGGAAGGTACCGCGTTTTCTGGGGCGGATGGTGTCCACCTCTTCGTGGGGTTTTAAGAAAAGGTTTCCAGGCCTTGAACTTGGGACTTTGTTAGGTGGGCCCTCGATTGGTGACATTTATTTATTTAGGAAGTGTTTAGACAAACAGAAATTTAGTAGAAAGTATGTTCTAGATTGATGGGCAACTAGAAGTAAAGGTTTTTTTAGGATTTGAAGGAGGAAGAGAAAGGGCTTGTTTTAACTATAGCCCCTAACTAGTGTCTGCTCAGGTCTATCGGTGAGTGACCCTGAAGGAGGAGACACCAGCTTGCCCGGGTTCCTTCCAGAGACTTAGTGCTGGTTGAATCTGCACATTCTTTATGCTCTTTTTTGTATGAGGCAAACTTATTCTCATATAGCTCTAAATTGTAAAGATACACGGAGTATACTGAGAAAACTTCGTGGCAAAGACAAAGGAGTGCCCCCTAAATGTAACAGATGTTGCCAAGTTCTCGTGAATCTTTCCAGAAATATCCTTGACTGGCACACATATGTATCTATTCTTTGCAAACCCATGCAGGATGGTATACAATTGATTTTTTTTTTTTTTTTTTTTTGCGTTGCTCTGCACAGTACTTCATAGTAGAATGCTAGCCTCCAAATGGTATGTTCAAAATCTCATTTGATTTTACTTTGTAAGCCAAAGGGTGTGCGGCTTTAAAGGGTTAAACTCTAAAAGTGTTTATGGATTTAAACGCGTTTATAGTTTTAAACGTTTTATGAACATTTTAGACAGTTCTCTGTTGAATATTTAGGTGGTTTTCAACAAGAAAAATTGTAAGGCTGGGTGTGGTAGCCCATGTCTTTAATTCTAGTACTTTGGAGGCAATCAGATTGATCTTTGTGAATTCAAGGTTAGCTTGTGTACTTAGTGAGTTCTAGGATAGTTAGGTCTATGTAGAGAGATCTTGTCTCAAAACAAAAAGAAAAAAATTGTAAGATTTAGGCAGTTCTCATTAAGAAAAATTGTTAGTGGATCTGAAGCTGACATTCAGGGCCTTTGTGCATGCTAGGCCAGCTCTTCAGCTCTGAGATAGGACCCACCAAAAGAATATTGACCTCAGTCATTGGGGGAAATCTTTCTCTTTTATGCACAAAATCAAAATACTGTCCAGTTACAAGCCTTGATAATGGAGCAGTCCAGACTTAGTGCAAGATGCTGCACTAGCTCCAGGGGACAAGGGTTGTAGCCCTTCAGTGAGTAAATTCAGTTTCCTGAAAGAAAGAAAGAAAGAAAGAAAGAAAGAAAGAAAGAAAGAAAGAAAGAAAAGAACCAAACAAACAAAAAACCCAAGACACTGTTTCTGTGTTATTTGCTAAACAAATTGATTTTTTTTCTAAATTACTTACTTGTATGTGTATGTATGTGTGCCTGAGTGCATATATGTGCACCACATGGATGCAGTTCCTGAAGAGGCAGCAAGACGCATCAGGCCTCCTGGATCTGTAGTTACAGGTGGTCAGGTGCTGGGGGGAACCGAACTTGGGTCCTCTGCAAGAGTAGACATCTCTCAGCACCATGCGCCCCTACACCTTTAAAAACATTGGGTCTCATATAGTCTAGCCCAGCTTGGAACTCACTTCACCACACCAGACTTAAACATGGGATCCTGCTGTTTCAGCCTCCTCAGTGCAGAGGTTACAGGCATCAGCTACCACATAAAGTGACAGAGCTCAGATTACTTTTATTTCTTATTTTGTGTGAGGTAGTAATGGAGGGAGGGAGGTATAAGGCTCTGTGCTTAGCAAAAGGCTGGTCCCTTCATTTACAACTCGTTTTCACATCACTCGTTGTTTTATTGTTATTTGCTTTTTAAGACAGGGTCTTACTATGTAGCAGGCTGGTCTGGTACTCTGGGTAGACAAAGGTGGCCTTGAACGCACAGAGATCTACCAGAATGAGGTATATGAGCAGTGTTTAATCCTTCACTTTTTAAAAACTGCTTTCTTACTTTATGTGTGTTGGTGGGTTGGGGAACGGGAAGGGAGGGACACACACACACACACACACACACACACACAGAGAGAGAGAGAGAGAGAGAGAGAGAGAGAGAGAGAGAGAGAGAGATTGAGATTTCACTATTACTATGACTGTATGCGCAAGTCAGAGGACAGCCTGTGGAAACTAGTTCACTTCTTTATGTTAGTTTCCAGAATTGCATGCAGGCTCGCCTATCAGCTGAGCCATTGGGATGTTCTCTGTTTCATTGCCCAGTGCTGTCCTGTTGTATGGCTGAATCACGATCTCCTTAGCAGTAGTAAGTTGGGATTTGGGAATATGTTAGGTTCTATGGCAAATGACTGCAGAAGCAACTGTGGGTGGAGTCTTCATACTTATTCATATACGTGTGACTCTGTGAGTTTTAGAAGTGAAAATGTTGGGCCAGCGTTACACAGTGGACTTGTGGACTTGCATGCATATGGCCACTGTGCACACTCATTCATGTGCACACTTTGCAGGGACAGGCTTTCAGCTCCTTTGGATGCATAACTTGTTGGGATGTGTGGTAACTCCATATTCTCACATCTCACATGGGCGCTTTCACCGTCAGCTTTCCTGCCTTTGAGGTGCCAGTCATTTCTATGTCATCTTTACTAACACTTGCTCCTGAGCGGGAAGACTTTTGTAGTAAGACATGGTTTGGAAATATTAAGGCATGCTGTCTGTTTTGCCTGCTCTGCCCCTAAGACTTTCCTAAAATTTACTGTGCAGCTGAGGATGACTTTGAATGCCTAAGCCTTTTGCTTCCACCTGAGTGCTGGGGTTAACAACACAAATCATTGTGCCTGGTGTCCTGTGATGCTGGGGACTAAACCAAAGGTTGCATGCATCCCAGGCAAGCACTGAGCTCCAGCTCTAGTCCCCAAACTCTTTTACCCTAAAGACCCCTTTTTTTAAAAAAAAATTTTTTTTTTCAACAGGGTTTCTCTGTGTAGCCCTGGGTATCCTGGAACTAGACCAGGCTGGCCTCCAGTTTACAGATTCGTCTGCCTCTGCCTCTGCCTCCTGAGTGCTGGGAATTAAAGTCGTGCACCACCAGCAAACAGCCAGCAACCCCTGTCTTTGTTTGTTTGTTTGTGCTTTTGTTTTCCAAGACAGGGTTTCTCTGTGTAGCCCTGGTTGTCTTGGAACTCACTCTGTAGACCAGGATGGCCTTGAACTCAGAAATCCCCCTGGGATTAAAGGCATGCACCACCACAGCCCAGCAACCCTTGATATTTTTATAGCAGCCTGTTAAATATGTAAATGAATTTCTGCCAACACCAGGGTCTTTGACTGTGTGCTGTTCATTTTAGATGTTTGTGTGATCACTCCTATTTTGACTAACTATAACTAGCCTGATTTCTTTGGGGTTTACTCCTACCAGGAGCAGACCTTCTCAATAGGGGTTTAATTCCCACCTCAATCCAATCAGTATGCTTTGCTACTGTTTCTGTTTTGTTTTAAACTTGAACTGTATTTCTGTTGTACCATGAAAACCAAATCTCCTAAAGATGGTGAACTGCAGCAAATGCCCTGAGATACTAAAAATGCCACAGGCAGCTTCTATTAGTTAAGGAACTAGGGAGAAAAGAGGACTTGAGTTTTTAGTGTGTTGGAAACTGTAAGACTCAAAATTGGGGGAAATCTATGAGAAAAATTAGTTGGACAAAGGCAGGAATTTTATCTTCCTATGAACCTCTTTGGTGCCAGAGTTACAAAGCTTTTTTTAATTATCAAGTAATTAAAATAGAGCCTTCCATTAAATGAGCATGCCAAGCTTCCTTATTTTGTTTTTTGGGTTTTTTTTTTCTTCTTTTCTTTTCTTTTCTTTTCTTTTCTTTTCTTTTCTTTTCTTTTCTTTTCTTTTCTTTTTTCTTTTCTTTTCTTTTCTTTTTTTCCCCCGAGACAGGGTTTCTCTCTGTAGCCTGGGCTGTCTTGGAACTCACTCTGTAGACCAGGCTGGTTTCCAACTCAGAGATCTGCCTGCCTCTGCCTCCCAAGTGCTGGGCCTTATTTTGTAAATAACAAGGAAGGTCTTCCTGGTCCAAGAACATTTGTTTTGTTTGGAGGTAGGCAGTGATGACAGAGTCTCACTGTGTGTAGGCCTTGAACTTGATATGTGTGTTAACCAGCCTTGAACTCCTAGAAATGTGCCTGCCTCTGCCTCCTGAGTTTCTCACCCACCCAGGACTTCTTTATGTGACCCTGGCTGTCCTGGAACTAGGTCTGTAGACCAGACGGAGGCCTCAAATTCACAGAGATCTGACTGTCTCTGCCTCCCGAGCACTGAGATTAAAGGGGTGAGCAACCACTGCCCCTTCGACTGAGGACATTTTTTTTTTTAAAATATTTTATTTATTTATGGTTATGAGCCACCATGTGGTTGCTGGGATTTGAACTCCGGACCTTCGGAAGAGCAGTCGGGTGCTCTTACCCACTAAGCCATCTCACCAGCCCCGACTGAGGACATTTTTAAGCAATTCAACACAGCTGTAAAATCTGATTGTTTGCAGGGTCTCATAGTTGATACAGAACATTGATTTATTTCATTTTACTATTTTATCTTTTAGGTTTCTAATTATTGAAGAAAATTAGTAAATAGTTACTATTGGCTGAGTCAGGACTTTGTTTTTATTTTACTTATGCTTGTTTTTAGAGACAGTCTTTATTCATGTAGGTCAGTGTACCTTGACATTGATAGGTAGCCAAGGATGACTTTGAACTTGTGACCCTCCTGCCTTCTTCACCTCTGTAGTGCTGTGATTACAGGCATGGTTTATACAGTACTGGGAATTAAGCTAAGAGCCTTTACTAGGCAAGCTCCCTACTGACAGAGCTGCATCTGAAGCCCCTGCTTTAAGTTTCTTTATTCTCCCTCCTTTTAAGTTTCCTAGGGTCTGCCATGATTTAGTATATATCATAATAACTTAGGGGAGAAACTCTAGTTGGGGTCACGCTAGTCTAGTCATTTCCAAGCACTGGGTGTGGTGTGGCAGCACAGGCTCCTCAAACAAATGAGAGCAACCAAAGCAGCACTCCCCTCTCCTCTCTCTCTGGGATGTCATTGGCTAGGGACGTTTATTCATTCATTCAAGAAGTGGTTATTGAATGTTACTATGTAAAATCCTCTTGCATATTCATTGTTTGACCTGTGGGAGTGTATTTTTCTGGATAGAAGAGGAAATATTGTGACATAACAGAGGACAAAGTAAATCCATTTCCATTGCTCCTGTTGTAGCCGAAGTGGCCAAGTTTCAGGAACTGACTTCAACATGTCCGTTTGACTTTCAGCCTGCAGTGTGCTTGTGCACTCTTGCTTTTGTTGCATCCTGTGAACCCGTCTTGACTTCTCTGCTTCCTAGCTCTAATGCATCTTCTAGCTCTGGCAGTCCCCCCCCCACACACACACACAGGCAAAGAAGTTAAGCCTCAAATGTTATTTCTTTTATGGCTTTATAGTGGCCAGGCTAGTAGGTGAGGGGGAAGTGGTACAGGACCAGCCCTAAAGCCAGGGAATCACCAGCCAGCGGTCACAGGCTATGTTCTGTGTTTATAAATGATGTTGGAGAGAGCTGAGCCAAAACCACACTGAGAATTCCTAGGATGTAGGTAGACGGCACTGGTGCATGCTGATAACAGTTCTGGAAAAAGTCTGATTGTGAGTTATAGGGAAGGTGCTTTGTGGGTGTGCAGTTTTTAACATTTTAAATTATGTTAATTATTTCTCTCTCTCTCTCTCTCTCTCTCTCTCTCTCTCTGTGTGTGTGTGTGTGTGTGTGTGTGTGTGTGTGTGTTTGTTTGTTTGGGAGTGGGTGGACGTATGGCAGTCAGAGGACAACTTGCAGTAGCTATTTTTTTTTTCCCTTCCACTGTGTGAATCCTAGGGTTTGAACTCAGGCAGTCAGGTTTGAGCAGCAAGCACCTTTACTTACGGATCCATCTTCCCAGCCATGTGTGTGTTTTTAAATAATTTCAAGTGGATATGTAGAGATAATATGACCCTTCACTTTCCTGTGAGGATCCCATCAAATGCTGGAGATTAAGTGATTTGGGCAAATGGATGGTCTCTGTTTAATAAAGCTGTGACTGCCCAACCTTTCCTTTTTCCAACAGATACAACTGCTTCATAGTTGTACAAAAATTACCTGGCACGTGGGACATTTGCCAGCTCATCCCACGAGCCACTTAGGCAAGCAGGCATGTGATGACGGTCTCTTGATGAACAGTACCTGCAAATTGAATTTAGAACTGAGAAACAAGTGAATTTGGACAAATACACAACATAAATACAGTATGCAGGTCATCCTTGGTGCGTGCTGTTTCCCAAGTTGACCACAAGCACAGGCCCAACTTTCAGACACATCAGTTATTCAGCAGTACCCATTGAATACTATCCTCAGGTGCTAGGAATAAAGACACGATACCAGGACATCTCTGTTCTCCTGTATTTGTTTTTGTGTTGAGAAAACAGAACTTGGAAGGTGAGGGTGAGAGACGGGGTGGCAATCGAGTGCTGTGCTTGAAATCTACAGGGCAGGTTTTGAAGAGCGAGGTCTCAGGCCAAGCTTTTGGAAGGCTGAAGTACTCAGGAGAAACCTTACTTGGTCACTTGGACTGATTGTTCACAGCTTTCTGGAGCCTCGATTCTCCAGTGTGTCAAAGATGAAATAAAGGGAATGCTGGAGACATTCATGGCCTGGTCTCCAAATGCCTGGATTGAGGCTCCAGGGTTACCCAGGTAACAACGGTGGAGTGGCACCTGGTGACAGCAGTGAGAGGTGGAGGTCATTCTGCTTGAAGGCTCCTCCCAGTTGAGAAGCGCACAGTCCCCTATCCATCCGTGAATCAGCAGGGAGGCATGAGTGCTCTTGTGCTGACAGCACCTGGCTGCTACACTGCTGGCACAGGATGCATCAGAGTCAGCGATGAGGCCAGCCTTCAGAGACACTGAGTGTCCTTTAAAGACTTCAAAGAGCACCAGTACACCAAAGCTCCAATCTCACGTCTGAGCTGTTATCCTGCAGTGCTTATGGGTTGTTAGTTTACTCGTGTCTCGATGCTGAGGCTTCATGCGGGAGCCGCACGCAGGTAGACGGTTTTAGAAAGCAACAATACTGAGCCAGTGACCATTTTTCCACAATTGTTAATTGCAAGCATGATTGTGTCCTAGCATATCTCAGTAGACTTAGTATTCCGCAGATAGCCACTCAGTGGTTTGATCTGGAGTTGTTACAGGGGTGAAGTGGGGGGGCTTACAACGGCAGACATGAACAACTTCATCGGTAGCAGAGACATGTTATGTGTAAGGGTCAAAGCTGGAAATAGATTTTTATTTTGACTTTTTTTTTTCCAGAGATGAGGACCAAACTCAGGGCCTTGCACTTGCTAGGCAAGTGCTCTATCACTGAGCTAAATCCCCAACCCCGGAAAATAGATTTTTAAAAATTATTATGAATTAAATTTTTTTCCTTTACATTTATCTGTGTGTGAGTGCCCTGAATTAATGTCTTTATTTTTATATTTATGTTTGAGGTAGGGTATTCCTATGTAGCCCTGATTGGGCTGGAGCTTATTACTAAGTGGACCAGGCTGGTTTCAGACTCACAAAGTTCCACTTGCCTCTGCCTTCCAAGTGCTGGAATTAAAGATGTATTTAGTTGCTGTAATTTCCAATCCCGATAAACCCATATAAAAACACATACAATCCAATTATAAATGTAAGCTATATGCCTAGATTGGGCAGATCTAGACATTACACTCACTTATTCCTCAGCTATAAGACCCTTTGTTACTTACGGTTTCTCCTGGACATGTGGTTCAGGTCCATGGAGGCTTCCTCCTCTTCTTCTGTCCTCTCCTCCTCTCTTGCCTCTTCTCTCTTCTCCTGCCCCCACTCTCAAACCTCCTGAGAGGAAGGTTCACATGAGATCACCTGAGTATTCGATGGACTGCTCTTCTGGGGCAACCCCTCTTGAGGAAGCAGAATTAACATCAGAATACAAACAACAGCAGGACAACCCACACCAGTATTTTATTATTTTGGCTAAGATTTAAAAACTGATGTTTGGGGAAGGTCACTTCAGTAAACAGTATTTTACCATAGCTACAGAATATCTTCACCTAAGTCAGTCCTCTAAGATGCTTTTTATTGGAATTTTTTTTTTTTTTTTTTTTTTAATTTTGGGAGCAAAGAACTGAACATACTGTTTATGTGACCTCAGAGCCATTTGTCACCTAGAAGGCACCTTTACCAGTTGCATAAGCAGGATCAGAAGGTGAAGAAACTGTACTAGACATATAGAATTGGAGTCTTTAGGAGCTAACCAGTCTTCCAACATGGCTTTTTTATTTCATTTTTAAAGCTTTCAAACTTGGTCATTTAGCTTCTAGTTGGGTTTTTGTTTGTTTGTTTGTTTGTTTTTTTAATTTTTATGTGCATGAGTGTTTTGCCTGCATGTGTGTCTGGTGCCTGCTGAGGCCATAAGTAGGTGTCAGATCCCCTGGACCAGGAGTTACAGAATGTTGTGGGGTGCTGGGAATGGAGCCCAAGTCCTCTACTAGAGCACTAAGTGCTCTCAAGCCCTCATAGCGTCTATTGGTTTTTGTTTGTTTGTTTGTTTTGTTTTTGTTTTTGTCTTTAGATGACCTGGCTTCAGTATTATGCAGAGATTATTGTAGAAAATAATTTCCAAAAAATAGAGTTGATTATAAAAACAAGGCAGGAGAGATGACTCAGCAGTTAGGACTATATACTGTTCTTGTAGACGAAGATTCCCAGCAGGCAGCTTACAGCTTCATCCTTTTTTTTTCTTAAATTTTCTAAGATTTATTTATTTATTATATGTAAGTACACTGTAGCTGTCTTCAGACACACCAGAAGAGGGCATTAGATCTCATTATGGATGGTTGTGAGCCACCTTGTAGTTGCCAGGATTTGAACTCAGGACCTTCGAAAGAGCAGTCACTGCTCTCAACTGCTGTCTGTGCCATCTCTCCAGCCCCAGCTTACAGCTGCTTATAGCTTCAGCTCTAGGCGAATTCAGTGCCCTCTTGGCTTCATTTAGAACCTGCACACATTAGATATGCTCACATAGACACATAGTTAAAAATTAGAAATAAATCTTAAAAGCTGATTTTAACCTTCCCAAAGTAGAATATATATATTCTAAAGATTTTAAACTTACATTTATTTAGTGTGTGCTTGTGAGAGAGAGACTCTGTGTGTGTGTCTGTGTGTATGTGTACATGAACAAGCATAGATGCTGGAGAACTGGTTTTCTTATTTCACAATGTGAGTCCCGAGTATTGAACTCAGTTTTTTGGGCTTGGTGGCAAGTTTCTACAAGTTATGCCGTCTTACTGACCCTTAAAGTCAAGGCTCTCGAAGTGTAATATGTACACCTCATCTGGGCCCTGTTTTGATAGAGGTTTTATGCCCCCTTCTTTTTTAAAACAACTTTTCATGAATATTGCTCCATTTAAGGTAGTCAGACCCTTGGCTACTTTGTGGTTCTTTCTGATACTTTTAAATAGTAAAATCTAATCTGTGAGTTGTGATTCTTCCTTGTGTCTATTTCTGCTTGGTTTGGTTTGAGGTGACAGCAGCTCTGACTGTAGATCACCTTCTTTACAACTGAAGCTGAAACTGCCCTTCCTGTGAAAAAAGGAGTTGATCTCTGTATACATGTAATTCCAAATGTGATTTCCGGGTATTTTTTTGTTATGAATGGTAAATGATGAATGTTTTTGGTAGTACCAAAATTTGTCTTTTAAAATTGAAGTACCTTAAAATGTGCTTTCTGAAATAATATTTACAATTAACTGATATAAGAGCTATTCTTTTTGGTTTGTTTGGAGAAAGGGTCTTTAAAATAATAGTTCTTAGGCCAGCTTGGCCTACAGAGTGAATTCCAGGACAGCCAAGGCTACAAAGAGAAATCCTGTCTTGAAAAACCAAAAAAAAAAAAAAAAAAAAAAGTTCTTTCTGTTTTCTAGGCATTTCTGTGCCTACCTGGCAGGTTTATATAGTTTGTTTTTTTTTTTTAATTATTAATATTATTCAGTGAAGCACAAGGGAAATTTCATGAAATGCTAGTTTCAATTTGGGTTTCAGGGAAGGGCTTTTATGTTTTGTTTTGGGTTCAGACAGGAAAGGTGCTAGGGATGGGTCCCAGGGCTTCTTGTATGATTGACAAGCTCTATCACAAAATTACAGCATTAGTCACTTTTTTAAAAAAGTATTCTAATTTATTTTGATTTTCAAGTTACTCAAATAAGGGAGCCAGTGGTCCCATCCATATAATGACATATTTCAATAATTATTCTCACCCCTCCTCTCATGTATATAAGTGTTTTGCCTGCATGGAAGTGGACCCTGTGCATTCGATAGCCTGAGGAGACAAGAAAAGGCCATCAGATCCTCTCAGTTGGAGTTAAGGATGGTTGTGAGCCACCATGTGGGTGCTGGGAATGGAACATGGGTAGCATGCAAGGGCAGCAGGTGATCTTGAGCACTGAGCCACTGCTCTAGGCCTGTCTAGTTCTTTCTAGTTCTTAGTATCATTTATCCAGAGGAACAGTTCCCTTAAAGGGTGCATTGTTAACCAGTCAGAAGATTTAGTCCCTCTGTCTGGAAAGCAGAGGAAAGCTGTGCTGGAATTAATTCTAGACCAGCATCACACATGACTCCATGACTTCCCAGGTAGTTCACTTTTATACCATTAAAATTCTGTTGGCAGCCTGCTTTTCACAAAAGCAAAAACATCTTGTTCCTGATGTCACTGGAATTTGTTGTTCCTTCAGGTTCTCATTTGAAAGTGAAATTATTCTCAGCTCTGCTGTGCAGTTTACGACATTGATCTCTTTATACCCAATCCATAATGCTTTAATATCGTTTACGAATTTCGAATTCTGCAAAGCTCTCTATTTTAGGACCATCTCTGCTGAATCATTCTCTGAGTTTTGCTCTTCTGTATGAATTATTCTATGGAATTAATTAAAGTATCTATTCAGTAAAGATTTATCACACAATTGCTATGAGCAAGAAATTGTACAAAGGATTTATTACTGAGGGAGGGGGCAGAGGACTGGAAGATTTATAATATTGTATCCCTATCTCTAAACAGGGAGAACAGTAGATTTTTAGTCATCTCAGAGAAGACAGCTAACAAGGACTTAACCACATGGCTGTTCTCGTTAAAATATCAGTTTGAGATAGTTTTGTGTTTGAAGTGTCATTTGACAGTACCTGCATAATTTCAGTTACTTTTTCCAGTGTTTGTAGAAAAGGATCCATTTTAATGGTGTATCTTTGTGTGTCTCTCTGTGTGATGTTTTACGTTTGTTTTGTTTTTTAATTCTACTATGTTTTACCTTTGTTCTGTTTGGACACAAACTAGAGTCATCTGGAAATAGGGAATCTTAATTGAGGAATGTCTTTTATCAGATTGGCCTCTGGGCGTGACTGTGGGACTTCTGGGCTAATGATAGATGTAGAAGTCTCCCTTATTGCAGAACACGGAGCAGTAAATTAGTCATCCTAGTGAAGACAGGGACCAGGGACTCAATTCAGTGGCTTCAGATCCCACCGCCAGGTTCCTGCTTGACTCCCCTCAGTGATAGACTGTTACTTGGAAATGTAAGATGAAATAAGCCCCCCTCTACCACAAGTTGCTTGTGGTAGAAGCCACCGAATATTAAGTTGCTAAATATTTCAGTAGCTACATTAGGTGTGTGAGCTGAACTGAAAAGCACACCAACTTTCACATTCTTTTAGGGTGCTGAGGGAGAAGTGCTTTGACAAGGATGTGTGATGTAATTTAAAATTATGTTCTTAACTCTATGAAAGATGTTCTCAAACTGCCTTTGGAATTAATTGTTGAAATACTAAGTAGCTTGTTGGAAGTGCCTCATACATGAGACTGAAACATCCTAACATGCGTTTCTTCCCCTTTTGATATTGAAATATCAGCAAAGCTTAGTTTATAAAGGTAATGTGTTCTTGTTTTAAGTAATTGAATCTGAAAGGGCCTAAAGCACAAATTCAGTCAAGACACAGACACTTTTGGGTACATTTTCTATTTTCTTTTTTCTTTCTTTTTTTTTTTTTTTGAGACAGGGTTTCTCTGTGTAGCCCTGGCTGTCCTGGAACTCACTTTGTAGACCAGGCTGGCCTCAAACTCAGAAATCCGCCTGCCTCTGCCTCCCGAGTGCTGGGATTAAAGGCATGCGCCACCACGCCCGGCTTGGATACATTTTCAAGTTCCATCCTTGCCTTGGTTGCAGGGAGAACTGCAACAGAGATCTCAGGACGGTGCGGTGTTCCTGCCTGCATGCAGACCGGCGCCTTGTCTGCATGGGCAGAACACCTTGGGGTGGGTTCGCACTCCTGCCTGCTGAACCCACTGTGGATCCGAACTGGAGGACGAGAACTCCTGAGAAAGAACAGGGCTGCAAAGGAAAATATGGGGCCTTGGCAGGTGTCTGATCAAAGCCCTTATCTTTAATGTCAGGACTGGCTTAAATACAAAGAAGGGTTCCCAGCATTCCCCTGAGTCCTTAGAAGTTGCCACGGTGCTCTCGTGATGATGGGCAGTCCTGGCAGTGGTGGGCAGGTGTCCGACGGTGGGCGGTGACAGTGGGCGGTTCGAGGACGCTGTCCAGATCCAGGGTTCCAGGAAGAAACTCCCAACCTGTCTGCAAGAGGCGGAACACAAGGCTTAGAGGGAGGAGCCAACAGGACGGGAGCTGGGAAAGGTGGCTGGTGCTGGCTTTGCTGCCTGCAAAGGGAGGACACTTCGTAGTGGATGCCTTGGGATGATGGGATACCTAAAGTTTGAACTGAGATTTTTAGAGTTTCCTTCCTTCCCCCCTCCTTTCCTTCCTCCCTTCCTTTCTTCCTTCCTAATTAAAAAGTGCTTTTTGAGACCGGTTCTCACTCATTATGTGTTCCTGGCTGGCCTGGAACCTGCTTTGTAGACCAGGCTAGCCTCATATTCACAGATCTGCCTGCCTCTTATTCCTGAGTGCTGGGATTAAATGTGTTTGCCACCACACCCAGCTATATTTTATTTAGTTCAAGCACATGCACACATGCAGGAGACAGTTATATCCTGCCCGAGGGTCTTCAGATATCAAACTCAGGCTGTCAGCCTTGGCAGCAGAATACACTTTTCTTACTTTCTCTGTAGAGCAGGAACTAACTTATTTGGTTTTTGTTGTTTTTGTTTTTGTTTTTTTCAAGACAGGGTTTCTCTGTATAGCTCTGGCTGTCCTGGAACTCACTTTGCAGACCAGGCTGGCCTTGAACTCAGAAATCCGCCTGCCTCTGCCTCCCGAGTGTGACTTTATTTATTTAATTTTTTAAAGATTTATTTATTTATTATATGTAAGTACACTCTAGCTGTCTTCAGACACTCCAGAAGAGTGAGTCAGATCTTGTTAAGGATGGTTGTGAGCCACCATGTGGTTGCTGGGATTTGAACTCTTGACCTTTGGATGAGCAGTCGGGTGCTCTTACCCGCTGAGCCATCTCACCAGCCCGACTTTATTTGTTTATTCAAGCACTTCATTCATTTAATTTTTGAGGCAGGTTTCAAGTGGCCAGGCTACTTTTTTACTAGATAGCTACAATTTTACTAGATAGTCAAGGAAGTTCTTGAACTTCTGATCCTTCTGCCTCTATCTGGGTGCTGGGATTTCAGATGTATTTCCTCAGGAATTTTTCCTTAGTTAAAACATTTTGAGTTTCCAAAATGAAGATGTCCAGGGTTTGCAGGCATGTTTCTTAAAAATTTTTAATTGAAGCTTTAAGAACTCCTATTTAGAATGATATATGAGGGCTCAAGTCCTTGAGCAGAAATGACCAGAAGATGCTGTATAACCAAAGCCCACCCCATTGTGAGTGAACATACAGATATGGCAACCTGGAACACATAAGTACAGCCTGCCAGCAGCTCAAATAGGTTGGAGAATGTCCTTTTCAGGTGCCTCAGTTGGCCAAATCTCTTTCAGGCACCTCAGCTAGTTTCTTCTGCCAGACAGCTTATCCTGTTTCGGTCTTCTTTGCAGCTTTGTTTGTATGAGAATCTTTGCAGCTTGGCTTCATTTTGTCTGAGAGGGACTCTTCAGCCTTTCTTCATTTTTGCAGAGAGGGGCCTAGTGAATATGATCAGTTTCAGGGACTTCCTGGGTTTTTTTTGTTTGTTTGTTATCATTGTTTTGAGACAAGATTTCTCTGGAACTCGCTCTGTATAGACAAGTCTTGTCTTTGAATTCAGGGATCTGCCTGCCTCTGCCTCTGGAGTGCTGGTATTAAAGGTGTAAGCTTCACCATCTGTGGACCTTTTGCCTTCCTGTTTTTAAAAGCTTCCTTGCCGGATCGATGTTTCAGTATGGGAGGAAACTGTTACACAATCGTGCATTCAGGGGAAGGAGGGAAAGGGAAAAAAAGCAATCAATCTGCAGATTCTAGTCATCTGGGGCTGAAGAATCAGCTGTCATTAACAAGAAACCAGAGCTTCTGAAGTGAAACATTTGGCTTTTGGAACAATCAATGCTAGTGAGCCTGGCTGAAGAATCAGCTGTGATTAATGAAAGCAGCAGGTCTGAGGCTCATGAAGTCTTCTGTGAGGTGCACAAAGAGTCAAGGTCAAGACCTGTAGGTAATAAGGTAGCAGTTGTGTGAGGAGCACCCAAAAGGCCAATGGGCAGACAGATCCTGACTGTGGTGAATGTGTTAAGACTGGAAGAATCAAACCATTGCCAAGGTGCAATGCCAGGAATGGATCTCCATGGAGACTCAGCGGATTCAGAGTCAAGTTCCATTTCCAGGAACTCATTGTTCTCAACTAAATGGAGCGTGTCCGAGGGTCTGAAGCCAACTCTTAAGTCTGTTTTCTAACAAGCTAGGTAACAACTGTTAGGAATTCTTGAGACTACTGTAAGATAGACACCCCCCCCCCATGTTTAACCACTCAGGACTTTGATGGGCTGTGTGTGATAGCCTTGTATGACGTCATATAGCTAGCAAGGAGAGAAGTCATGGGTTACAGGATGTGATTTAGTAATTACCCAAAGCCTTCCACTGGTACCTTTTGGTTGCATTCTCTTACTGACCAAAGCCTTGCACTGTACCTTGTTTCTTCAGATGAATTCATTCTTTTTTAGTACAGGGAAAACAAACTTGTTACCGCTCATCCTGTCAGATGTGTAATTGAACGAAGCTGAAGCTCTCTCCTGGGATCCGGAGTCAGAGATCATTCCTTTCCTTAGCCTACTGAATATTGGTTGGCAGCATTGGAATTTACTGGACTAATTAGTTCCTCTCATCTTACCTAGCCCTTTAAGCCCGTTTCCTGAACTAAGGGTGCAGTTACTATTCTGGGTTCTTAACACACTAATGTATGCCAGCATTCTGGTCACACTTGATGGTACTGTCTTGAGAACCATTGAAAAAGATAAAATCATCCCTAGTCATTTAGAAATATTTGCCTTTTTCAGGGACAAGTTTGGGAGCAACTGTGGGGACACAGGTGGCAAGTTATGGAGCCTCAACAACTTGGTATCTGAACAAAGAGGGCTGTGGAGAGCTCAGTGGTAGAGCACTTGTTTAGCATGCACAAGGCTCTAGGTTCAATCCCCAATACCATATACATAAAATTTTCATGTTTACTCTTTTAAAAATTAATAATGCTTATTTGTTGTTTATCTCTGTGTGGGTGGGTGTTATACAGCATACCATAAACTCTGAGGTCTGATATTATTTGATGTCATTTGGGCATTGCTGGGTACCATGAGATCATCACAACTCAGGTGTCGAGATGTTTCACATGGGCTACCCCCATATTGTCATATCAACTTGAGAAATATATACAGAACATTTGTTTGCTTGAGACAGGGTTTCTTTGTGTAGCCCAGGCTGACTTGGAACTCTACCTGCCTCTGCCTCCCAAGTGCTGGGATTAAAGGCATGCACCACCACTGCCCACACAGAGAGCTTTTTGCCCTAAAAAAAAAAAAAAAAAGAAAAAATCAAAGCATGCACAGCTTGTCTTAAGAGCCCTTGGCTTCCCACTTCCTGTGGAGCTGATGCCAGGCCTGTGCAGCACAGAGAGCACAGAGGCTGTGGCAGGGAGCTAAATGACACTACAGGGAAGTCAGCTGTAATTAAATGACCTGTAAGTAAAGGTGGGGATGCCTGGCAGAGCAGCATGGCTTGGCCATCTAGATTGATGATACAGGACTATTACTGGTGGGCACCCCACTGCTCCCTTCTGCTTTCACTCTGCTGGGCAGCATTCCTCAAGATGCAGAGCTTGGGGGGGAAGCTCACTTTTATGGATTTCTTTGTTCCTAGCCCACCTTGTCCTCTTAAATAAAATCTTGCACGCCATCTCATCCAAAATAGGCAGTTTGGTGTGGAATTCGCTTCCCTGAGCTACTTAATTACTTCCCACCAGGCATTCACAGAAGTCATGCTGAGATGCAATAATGAGAAATGCGCTGAGGGCAGTCGCAGTCAGAAATGCTTGCCCAGCATGCACAAAGCCTTGCATTCTATCCTTAGCCCTGCCAAGGTGATGCCTGCCTTTACTCAGTGCTGGGAAGGTAGAGACTGGAACAGAGAGGCTTTTCCTCAGTCCTTGCTGTGTCTGCATATGCCCCACCCCTGAGTCAGTTCTAACCGCATAGACTGGTTACTGTTGGGATAGTGAATGAGGCAAATAAATTTTCNTTCATTTTGATTCTCAAGGGGTTTTTACTTTTAGGATGGTTAAGGCTTTTGGTGATGGAGGTAGTGGAAAAGTTTGTGAAGAGATTTTTAGTTGAAATAAAATAAATAAAGTGATTATTGATAAAATGATTGTAATAAATCATGTAGATGTATCTAGTTGTGGCATATCACTATGGAGATTTAAGGTCTCTAACTTTAACTTAAAAGGTTAACGCTCTAAGCTTCATAGTGAAATTAAATTATTGAAGCTGATCAATTTTCAAAATATTTTAGAGGTACTATTTCAAGAACAATAGGCATAAAACTGTGATTTGACCCGCAAATTTCAGAGCATTGGCCATAGAATAATCCTGGTCGATTTGATGTTACTGTTGCTTGGTTTAATCGTCCTGGGATTGCGTCAGTTTTTAATCCTAGGGAAGGAACAGCTCATGAGTGAAGAACATCTTCAGATGAAATTAATATGCGAATTGGAAGTTCTATTGGTAAAACAACTCGATTGTCAACTTCTAGAAGTCGAAGTTCACCTTGTTTTAAGTCATTTGTTGGAATTATATAAGAGTCAAAGCATAAATCTTCATAATCAGTATATTCATAGCTTCAGTATCATTGGTGACCTATAGTTTTGACTATTAATACGGGATTGTTAATTTCATCTATCATATATAGAATGCGTAGAGCTGGTAAGGCAATTAAAATAAGAATTACGGCTGGTAGAATTGTTCAAATAGTTTCAACTTCTTGGGCGTCTATTGTGCTTGTATGTGTAAGTTTTGTTGTTAATATAAGTGAAATAATATAGAGTACTAAAGAGCTAATTAAAAAGACAATTATTAATGTATGGTCATGAAAATTTATTAACTCTTCCATAATAGGAGATGTAGCATCTTGTAAGCCTAATTGAAATGGATAAGCCATATAAGATATATAGAATATCAATCTATAATTTAACTTTGACAAAGTTATGTAATTATTTTACTAATATCTTATTGAGAAAGACATATAGGATATGAGATTGGCTTGAAACCAGTTTTAGCGGGTTCGATTCCTTCCTTTCTTATTTAACTTTAACAAAGGTTGGTTCTTCAAAAGTGTGATAAGGTGGTGGGCAGCCATGAAGTCATTCTAAATTTGTTGAAGAATAAGTTACTGATATAACTTCTCGTTTAGAAGCAAAGGCTTCTCAGATTATGAAAATTATTACGAGAACAGCTGTTAATGAAATAAATGATCCCATAGAAGAAACAGTGTTTCATGTAGTGTAAGCATCTGGATAGTCTGAGTAACGTCGTGGTATACCTGAATGGCCTAAGAAATGTTGAGGAAAGAATGTTATATTAACTCCTACAAATATAATAGCAAAGTGGGCTTTAGCTCATATATCATCTAATGTGTAGCCTGAAAATAGTGGAAATCAATGAACAAATCCAGCCATAATAGCAAACACTGCTCCTATAGATAAAACATAGTGGAAGTGAGCAACTACATAATATGTATCATGAAGAACAATATCGAGTGATGAGTTTGATAGGACGATTCCAGTTAGTCCCCCAACCGTGAATAAGAAAATGAAGCCTAAGGCTCATAGTATAGCTGGAGATCATTTAATATTTCCTCCATGTAGAGTTGCAAGTCAGCTAAATACTTTTACGCCAGTTGGAATTGCAATAATTATGGTGGCCGATGTAAAATAAGCTGCCACAGCCAAATGACATTGCGATTGCTTTGTATCCCTTGATGCTCTCTGCTGTCACCTTATTTGTTAGGTTCAGGGTCTGGGGCAGCCCAGAGAAATCAGCCTTGGCCACCTGATCCTAGTAGGCCAGTCAAATGAGGCATAGTAAAAGCATAAAAAGGAATTTATTTAATGTGGCCACATTGAGAAGAGGAATGAATAAAGAGATCCAGTGCCCATCCCAAGTTCTAGGGTTCTGATGGGGAATTTAGGTTTAAATAAGTGTCGGAGCTTGCCATGACTGTGCACACCTTTAGTTCCAGCACTCGGGAGACAGAAGCAGGTGTATCTATGTGAGTTCCAGCCTGGCCTATGTATCAAGCCATCGTCGTTTGTCATTTGTCGTCATCCTCCTCCTCCTCCTCCTCCGCCTCTTCTTTTCTTTTTTTCGAGACAGGGTTTCTCTGTGTAGCTCTGGCTGTCCTGGAACTCACTCTGTAGACTAGGCTGGCCTCAAACTCAGAAATTCACCTGCCTCTGTCTCCCAAGTGCTGGAATTAAAGGTTTGCGCCACCACTGCCTGGCCCAAGCTCATTTTCTTTTCTAATTTTAGGTTGCAATATAATTATTTATGATCTTAAGGTAATTATGTTAAGATTACCATTCATTGTGTTTCAAGTCCAAAGAAGTCAAGATTCTTTTTTTCAATTTAATTTTTAAGTTTATGTGTGTGTGTTTGTTTGGTATTCCCATATTCATGTGGGTACCCTTGGAGGACAGAAAAGGACATTAGATCCCCTGGAACTTGGATTGCAGGTGGTCATGTCCCACCTGAGGTGGGTTCTGGGAACAAACTCAGTTCCTCTGCAAGAGCAGTACAGCTCTTAACTGCTGAGCTATCTCTCCAGCACCCGAGACGCTTTCTTAAGCTACCTATTCAGCTCTGGCTCCTTGAAATTATAAAGTACAGCTTACGTACAATCAAATGTGTAGTTTGAGTTTATGAAGTGTATGAACCACTGCTCTGAACCTTCTTTCCGTGGGATTCCTTGTCCCATACCCACTCCATGAACATGTCAATTTTTTTTAAAGATTTATTTATTTTATTTTATGAGTATACTGTAGCTGTACAGATGGTAGTGAGCCTTCATGTGGTTGTTGGGAATTGAATTTTTAGGACCTCTGCTTGCTCCAGTCAATCCTGCTTACACCGGACAATCCTGCTTACACCGGTCAACTCTGCTCACTCAGTCCTTGCTCGCTCTTGCCCAAATATGTATTATTATAAATAAGTACACTGTGGCTGTCTTCAGACTCACCAGAAGAGGGAGTCAGATCACATTAAGGGTGGTTGTGAGCTACCATGTAGTTTCTGGTATTTGAACTCAGGACCTTCGGAAGAGCAGTCAGTGCTCTTACCTGCTGAGCCATCTCACCAGCCCCGAACATGTCAATTTCTGTCTGGGCCAGTTTTGCCTGCACTTGAACTTTTGTGTACAGAATCCTGAAGTGTGAATGTCTCTGCTTGCTTGAGGTCAGAGGTGCAGGTGTTGGTCTCAGCATCACACACTTGCTCTTTTTGGTTGGAGTGGTGTTCCACTGGGGAGTCTGCTCATTAACTGATGGTCTCTAGTTGTTACTGATTGCTTCTAGTTGTTGTCTATAACAAAGCTGCTGTGCATATTTGTGCTTCTTTTGTAGACACTTGGAACTTTTCTTGGGTATATACGGAGAAGTCAAAAGGAAAGTTAACTTGGAAGAAATTGCCAACCATTTTTATTGGGGTTTTGTGTATATCTGTGTGTGCACATGTGTATGGCTGAGCCTGCAAGTGGTTGAAGAGGCCAGAGTCAATGTTGGGTGTCTTCTTCTTGACTCACTGCCAGTTTCCACCCTCTCACACACTAGCATATGGGGTTCTAATGTATGGAGGCTTCTTTTCTGTGTCTCCCTTTTTTGTTAGGAGTAGGAAGGGGTGAGGTTAGGTTGGAGAGTGTTTTAGTTTGCCTTTCTGTTGCTATAATAACACCATGACTAAAAGCAACTTGGGGAGCAAAGGGTTTATTTCACTTACAGGTCACATCTAGGATGACCTAGGGCAAGAGCTGAAATAGGAACTGAAACAGAGACCACGGAGGGACTTGCTTCATGGAGGGGCTTGCCCAGCTAACCTTTTTACACAGATAAGGGATGGCACCACCCACAGTGGGCTGACCCTTCCACATTCATTAGCAATTTTAAAAAATGCCTCAAATACCACAGGCCAATCTGATTGGGATGGTTCTTCAGTCGAGGTTTTTCTGCCCAAGTGACTCAGAAAGGCACAGAATCGAATTGTCCTTCTGGCAAAAAGGACTTGGGAGGACTGAAATAAAACTAAGCAAATCCAGGAAAAACAAAGGATGTTCTTTTTTTTTGATGTGGGGTGTGTGTGTGTGTGTGTGTGTGTGTGTGTGTGTGGTGCCATGCCATGAGGAGTAAGTGGATCCAAGGTCAGTTGCCATTATCAAGTTAAGAAACACTGTGTTCTTTGCAATTTAGGGTAGTGCAGGTGTTTGGAAAGTCCCAAGGACATTGTTGGATAAGGGGCTTCTTAAGCCTGATTAGTATATGACTTATGGGACATGGCCATAGTCAGTCAGCTTTAGGTTTGAATGTGTTCTTTCCCTGCCTTCAGTTTTCCTTTGAGGCCTTTATTACTTAAAGTCTTGTTTGCAGGAGGGTCAGACACCCACTTTGATGCTTTTCTGTGTTAACAGAAATTAATATTATTTTATGGTTTTTAGGAGTTTAGGCATATGCTCATGGCTCTATTTCTTTCCCGACAAGCAGACATAGTCTTTCTAATCTTGGTCATCCTAGTGGACCGGAGGTGCTACTTCACTGATTTAATGTGCACTGCTCTGACTTTGCATACTTCTTTTTCATGAGCTACAGGCCATTTATTTTCTTTTGTTAACTATCTTCAAGCTTTTGTTCCAGTTTTCATTTTAAAAAATATAATGCTGATGTATTAATCTATGTGTGCCATGGGGGGGGGGGAACACCACAAAACTACCGTAGTAGTGTTTTTTAAATCCCTCTGAATTTTTCTAAAGGAAAGTTATTAGAATGGGCTAGAATTGTGACTTGTCCAAATTGTTGTTTTGAGAGACTTTAAACATAGCAGATAAAGTATAATTAAGACCTTGCTTCTGATAAAGAAAGGCTCAGCTTCCTAATTTGTGGGTGCAAACTCATATAGAGCTGGTGACTGAATGTGGGGGTTAGCTAATAGAAAACGTTTCTAAAATGTGCAGCAAGTGAATATTGTATCCTTGCTTGTGTTGTTGCCTGTGTGGCTTCACTGCCTCCTTTGGTTTTGAACATACGGCGCAGTGATTTTCTGCCGCGCATGGCTCTCCATGTGCAGTATAGCCATCACTGGTCGGGAAAACCTCAGATTGCAGGGTTTTACTGCACTTGCAGTTCTCTTCTCTCACAGAGACGTTTTGTTTAATTACGAAAAGCCAAGACTTTTAGTAATATTTTCTGCTCCCGTCCTCGGCACATGTGTTGAACAGTCTATCTTTGGACTGTGTTCTGGTAGACTGATTTTATTTCTTTTTTTCTTTTTTTTTCCCCCCCGCCCGAGCCC
Source organism: Mus pahari (assembly GCF_900095145.1). Taxonomy (NCBI): domain Eukaryota; kingdom Metazoa; phylum Chordata; class Mammalia; order Rodentia; family Muridae; genus Mus; species Mus pahari. The sequence continues at coordinate 66,653,239 of NC_034605.1, read as the reverse complement.
TGGTAGACTGATTTTAAAAGTTGCCAACTTGGGTTTGTTCAGCAAAAATCTTCAACTGAGCTTTGCCTTGAGATAGGGACAGAATTGGCAGTTTTTGAAATCACCTTAAACTTATGCCGTTTATACTACATATTTATGTAAAATAGCATGTGTTCTCAGCACCAATGACTGTAAAATCAAAGTGTTAATGAACTCCGAAGAAATCTTTCAGATGCGTTGTGTCCTGTAGTATCAGATTATTTGCCCAAAAATCCTTTTGTTTGTTTGAAGACAGCGTTTCTCTGTGTTAAGTCCTGACTGTTCTGGACTCTCTCTCTCTCTGCAGATCTGGCTGGCCTTAAAGTCACAGAGATCTAATTTCCTCTGCCTTCTGAGTGCTGGTTTAAAGGTGTGCACCAGTATTACCCCCGCCAAAAGTTTATTCATGTGAATGTAAAGAAGCACATCCACTTTATTAATATGTAACTTGGGTTTAGTCTTTGACAGTGAAATTTACATGTGTGCCAAAGAATTGCTTAAAATTACGTTTTTTCCAGATTTACCAGTATATACTTGATTTGTACACTTATTTTATACACCTATGTTTAACCTAAGTTAACATAAAAAAATCTGTGGGCAAAGTGGTTTCCTGTAAGAAAGTTTAAGAGGGTCTGAAATGAAGTTTTTTCAAAATGTTCCTTCAGGCAAATCTTTGTTTTGAAATGAGGTAAATATTGACATGCATCTTTTTCCCCCCTCTGAAGTTATTACTTAAATAGAAAAGTAAGAATCTGTTCAAGTTTCTGGCTTATAACCGTAGATGAGAATCCATCTGCCTAAAGTGCGCCGTCTGTCTCTTCTGTGACTTCTCCCTGGGTCAGCTCTGGCAATTGTGCCCCATGGCCATGTGACCTGCCTGTGGTAAAATCTGACCACACCCTCCTGCCCTACTATTCTGTCCGACTGAGTCAGTGGCCTCAGACTCAAGAGATCCACCAGACTCTGCCTCCTGAGTGCCAGGAATGAAGGCATGCGTCATCACTGCTAGATTTATTGCTGTGCCATGACCAAAAGCAACTTGGAGAAAAAGGTTTATCACTGAGGGAAGCCAGGGCAGGAACCTGGAGGCAGGAACTGAAGCAGAGACCATAGAGGAGCTCTGCTCATCTGCTGGTGCTCATCTGCAGGCTTACTCAGCCTGCTTTCTTGTTAACTGAGAACCATCTGCTGTAGGCAACTCCTCTGTTGAGATTCTCTTTCCAGATAAATCTATGTTTATATCAGTTACAAGCATGCCCAGCTTTTAGGACATTTGTTGTTAACATTCTTTTCTGAAAAATCATGATAAAGGCAGCTTAATAATATACTTACTCTTGCTATGGTTGTACTGAAAGCCAATTTTCAATCAGAAGATATGCAAAGCTTGTCAGTTACTAAACAAATCTTTTTCAGCAAAAGAGAGAGTGAACTCAGAGAATAGGTTCACTTTGTGCACACTCTTATGATATTTCACATATAAAACTGTTGTTATCCTTGGGATTGGTAGCACTCAACAGGAGTTGGGAGGGGACTGAAGTCCCAAACATCATGCTATCTGAAGTAATAGTCTTGTTAGATTCATATTCTCTCTCTCTCTCTCTCTCTCTCTCTCTCTCTCTCTCTCTNTCTCTCTCTCTCTCTCTCTCTCTCTCTCTCTGTGTGTGTGTGTGTGTGTCTGTCTGTCTGTCTGTCTGTCTGTGTCTGTGTTGGTAATGGAGCTCCAGGCCTTTACTGAAGAGCAGCAGCACTGGGCTACACTTTTGCTGCAGACTAAGGTCTTGTTTGCTTCTGAGACAAGGTCTTGTGTATCTCAGCTGGCCTGACCTCAAAGTTTATGTGGCCGAGTATGTCCTTGAACTCTTGTTCCTCCCAATTCTACTTCTTTTTTTTTTTTTTTTTGGTTTTTCGAGACAGGGTTTCTCTGTGAGTTCCAGGACAACCAGGGTTATACAGAGAAACCCTGTCTCGAAAAACAACAACAACAACAACAACAACAAAAAACCCATAAGTAAATAAATAAAGGTTGTGTGAATCTGTGTGTGGGGTTAGAGGATGATTCAGGAATTCATTCTGTCCTTCCACAGTGTAGATCCCAGGAATTGAACTCAAGTTGTTAGGCTTAATAGTTGTTAGGCTTAAGCCATGGAGACATCCTGCTACCCTGCTTCTTTTAGTTTGTTAAAAGTTTTGGGGCTGGTGAGATGGCTCAATGCGTAAGAGCACCCGACTGCTCTTCCGAAGGTCCCGAGTTCAAATCCCAGCAACCACATGGTGGCTCACAACCATCCGTAACAAGATCTGACGCCCTCTTCTGGAGTGTCCGAAGACAGCTACAGTGTACTTACTACATATAATAAATAAATAAATCTTAAAAAAAAAAAAAGTTTTGGGTTTTTTGTTTTGTTTTGGTTTGGTTTTTGGTTTTTGTTTTTAAATCCTGAGGCTGGGTGTAGAGGCACACCTTTAATTCCAACACTCATGGAGGCCAAGCCAGGCTGATCTGTGTTAAAGGCTAGCCTGACCTACATGTTAAGTTTCAGGACAGCCAGGGGGATGTAGAGAGACACTGTCTCAAAACCTAAACAAAACAAAAATAACCAAAATACAGCAAGCAAGCAAACAAAAGTCAAAATCTTGGAATTTCCAAAGATTAGAGAGTGCACCTCTTTCAGTGTGTGGAGAGGGCCCTCTTCAGGCAGCCTCATGAAGTGCTTCATATCTCAGTATGGATTTAGCTTTGAATAAACATTACCCTGCAAGCTTAGTTTTCAAAATCTTGCCATTTTGAATAGATGATATGTAACCCAAAGTTCAAAAGCTATAAAAAGGCATAAATCTTTCTTTTGTTTCATGCTGAGTCATCTGCTCTAAAAATGTCCACTGCTTAACAATTTTCTGACTTAGGTATCAGTAGTTGCATGTACACATGTTTTAAGGCACACATGGAAGGTATCTCCACGGGTAGGATGCTTGCATGAAGGCCTGATGACTTTAGGTTGATCACTGGGACTCACAAGGTGGCAGGAGAGAAAGGGCCTCAGAGAGTGGTCCTCGGCCACACACTCACAATAGTGAAAAGAAAAAAAAAACATCAAACTTTAAAATGGCATTTCTGTAATTTTTGTAATAACATAATTGAAACTGGGTCTGCTTGGTGAATTTAGAATATTCTTGACTTGCTTATTGTTTATTGCTGTGAAAACTACTTTAAGGAATGTATCAGTTTATCAGTTGATTTTTTTCCGATGGTGCTTTGATTAGAGAAAAGTCCTCCCCAGGTACAAGTATAAAAAGAATCCCTTCCCCATACTGACTGCTGTGGTGTGTGTGTGTATGATCATGACCTCAATCTGATACATCTGAGATTCTACAATAAGGTAGGGAATATGCAGGTCTTTGGGGATCATAAATAATGTGTCATTTTTAGGAGAACTTGCCGGTTTCCTTTTCTTTCAAGGGACTTTCATTGGTGACTTTTCACTTCTCAGCACTTTTCTGTAGAAAGTTTGGGAAAACTTGGGGAGGAAATAAAGATCTACAGACTCAACACCATTTGACACTCAACAAAAGTGGGATCAACTCCATCCTGTGTGTTAACTTGTCCCCTTGAGATTAAGAACATAAACTGAAAACTGAATGAATGGTTGCTAAGAAGCACATCAAATATTTTGCTTTTAGACCATCCCCATACCTTTAACAGAGCAAATGACTGGAGTACTACATTTATTTTTAATTAAAAATTTGTGCGCCCTATCCCCACTGTGTGGGGAGGTCAGAGGATAACTTTGTAGAGTGGGTTCTGGGCATTAAACTCTGGTCCTCAGGCTTACAACACTGAAGGGCAAGTACTTTTACCTGGTAAGTTTTCTTAGCCTCTTCTCATTGAGGGAGACTCACGGTAACTTAGGGTTGGCCCTGAGTTTTCTTTAGGTGAGACTGACCTTGAACTCTTGATCTTCCTTATTCTGCCTCCAAGTACTGGATTATATTCATGCCCAACTCCAGCAGTCACCTAGCAGTTTCTAAACTCTAGTCCAAGAGCCCAGCTGCAGGCCTGTCTGATCTGAGCAGTGATACTCTGATGATTGGGTCGGGGAGCGCCCCCTGGTCACAGGCAGCGGCGGTGGGGTGGGCGGGAGACCGAGTTTGTGGCGAAGGTTGCGCCGGCCTGGCCCCTAAATCCTTCATAACGCCTGCCTGGGTCGTATCTGCTAGCCGGTTTTGAGCTGGCCCAGTGTACCCAAAGCTAGCTGAGTCGCTCCCTTTGCAAGACATCTGGTCTCTGGCCGCGCGTGCCTGTATGTCTGTTTTCTTCCTTTGCAGGACACTTGGTCCTAGTTGCGTGTGCTCGTGGGCCAGGTCTGTCTCTCTGTCTCTGTCTCTCTTTCTCTTTCTCTCCCCCCCCCTCCCCTCCCTCTCTTCCTCTCTCTCCCCCTCTCTCTGCAGGGCAGCTGACCTCTGGTCGTGCCTGCCCGTGGGCCTGGCCCCTTTTGCAGGACGCTGGCCCCTGGCTGCCCCAGGGACGTCCTAGAGTTTGGACTTCCGGGGTTGGCTCCCAGTCTGCTGCTTGTCACCCGCCAGGGCGTTTCCGTGCCCATGCATGGGCGCGGCCCTTTAAACTTCACTGTTTTTTAGACTTTGGGGGTGTGGTCACACTTTCCTTTTTTCTTCCGTCGCGGTCATCCCAGACTCGCGGGTCCTTCTCTTGCCCTGCTTTCCAGATGCTTTGGAGTCATGAGACAGGAGGGCGCAGGGACCCCTCTGATGGCCGAGGTGATCCGAGGTGAGTGCACGGGGCAGGTCTTAGGATGGCTGGAGGAGTGACTTGCTGCCCCAGGAGCCCAACTGGCCTCCTTTCTGGGTCCACTGACTTTGGGGGTGAACCTACGCCTTAATGTGCTTGTGACCCCTATGTCCTACAGCCTCTCCACCCACCCTGCGTGGGAGCTGGTGAAATTCCCAGTCCAGCCAGAGATCAAAGGTCATTTGTGATTAGCAAGGACAAAGCCCTGTCACTCATTTGAATGCAGCTGCAAGAAGTTGGTTGCATTTACTAGGAGATACAGGTTGCAGCCCTTCTAAGAGAGGAGATACAGATTGAAAAGTTTAAAATAACATTTGAGAAAAGGACTTCTCGGCTCCTGTTGTTTCTTACCACTTTGATTGTTGCCATGTTTTGGGTGTAGGTATCTAAGTGCTGTTAAGATGTTGCCTTTTTCTGGGGGTTGGTGGGAATAAAGGTAGATGGAGCCTTTGAACCTTACTTCCCTTCTTGCTGAACTCCACAGCATCTGACTCATGCAACACAGATTCTACCCCAGTCTGGCCTCCCCTCACATTCACCTTGATTTTAAACAGCAATTTGTAAGAAACCCAAAGCAGTGATTTCCAATTAAAAAAAAAATACATATCCATGAGAATAATTGTATAAACATACCTTCTTGTGTTCTATAGTTGTAAACAGCAATATTGAAAGCATTCTTTGTTTTTTACTTCAAAAGATAGCTTCCTGCTACATGTATTTTCAGTGTGTCATTGTGAACTTAATGCATGGTTATAGGCTAGCTGTCAGAGGTATGCTGAATTTCCTGAGATTTCTTCATCCAGTTGCTGCAGAAACTGAAACAGTACCACTACATGAAATATAACCTACCACCATGGGAACTTACTAAGATTAAGACAGTTTCTTCTTTAAAGCTTTGCTTATTTATTGATATTCACCAAAGAGACTTTTTGAAGTTACACATTGTCACCTCGGCCATCTGAAACATGGGGGTGTGTGGGGGGAACAAAATCAAACAAATCATCTTTGAGTTCATCAGAAAAGAGTTGGATCTTGACCTGGGACACCTGTTTAAGAACTTGAAGAAAAGAACATTGCCATTTTCCGTTTCAGATCGCCTTTGTTTTGCCATTCTCTACAGCAGACCAAAGAGTGCATCAAGCGAGCATTATTTCAGCATAGATAACGAGCTAGAGTATGAGAAGTAAGTATTGCCTCTTGGGAGACTCAAACTTTTAACATTTTCTCTGAGGGATCTCTCGGTATGTGCAGATGACAGCCTTGGAAAAACCATATATCTGATAAACACTTTCACCTGGGTGCTGTTTCAGATTCTTGGTTAAAAAAAAAATCTTTGAGGATACAAAGAACCTCCATTTAAACCCTGATTAGTTATTCTTATAGTTTATACTGTAGAGCTGTGTGAAATACGAATGTGTAAAATACTGGTTTTGCTAGTGGATAATATGTACAAGAACAATTTTTTTAATTGAAGTTAGTTATTCTACAACTGGTGTGTGTGTGTGTGTGTGTGTGTGTGTGTGTGTAGGGGTATTTTAGGGGAAGGTAGCAAGATCTGGTGCAAGTAGCTGAGCTCTCCACTAATGAGTTGTATAACTCTAGCTCACTTGTTGAATAATTAAGTAGGTATTGTTTACCAGAATATTCCTTTTGTTAGTTTTAGTAGGGCAGGACCTTAGAATTGTATGGCCAGTGTTAATTTGGGTTGGTGGATGCCCTCATGCCTTAATTTTAGGAGCATTTACATTTAGAGCAGCTAAAATATGTATACTTGTTTCTATTTATTTTTTTAAAGCTTCTATGCGGATTTTGGACCACTCAATCTGGCCATGGTTTACAGATATTGTTGCAAGATAAATAAGAAGCTCAAGGTAAATCTTTTAACTCAAGGTTTGACTGAAGTGATCAGATTCAAAACTGGAAAGAGTGCTTCCTCTTACAAAACAAAACCATTTGAGACCAGGCGTGCCGGTGCACACCTGACTTCTGAGCACTCAGGTGAGAGATCCCAAGTTCAAGACAGGCCTGTGCTAGACAGCAAGATCTTATCTTTAGAAAACAGAAAAAGTTTACCAAGACACCAGTTGCCTACTGAGGTATGTTTTAGGATGCCTTGAAAACATAGCAAACATTTAGAAGGTGTGGTGGAGCGCACCGATAGTCTCAGTACTCGGGAGGAATAGCTGTGAAATCACTTAGTTGGTGCACAGTGACTATATGAGACTGTATAGCCTGATCTACATTGTGAGATTTTCTAAGTGGTGTTTCTCATGGTGGTGGTATTTAGAGTGTGTACTTTTATTTTTCTGAGTCTGCAAAAAATGGCTCTACAATCAAGAGCACTGGATACTCTTTCAGAGACCCACATTGTACATCATGACTATCTGTCACTGGAGTTCTAGATGACATGACACTATCTTCTGGCCTGTGTGCCTCTGCAAGCACATAGTTTATACATACGTGCATGCAAGCAAGCAGAAACACACGTTAAAAATATTCTTTCTCCTAAACTTATACTGTCATATATTTGTTTCCTAGAGTTTTTTCTGGGCTTTGAGACACTCTTATGGCAACCCCGGCTGACCTAGAAGTGTCTGCATCCCCTCATGGATACACCAACACATGTCACTTGTGTTTTCTAATTTTAATGGAAGGGGTTATATTTGGGTTCTTTGGTTCCGGTTTGGGTTGAAGAAGCTCAAACAAAACAGTAACTCAAAGCGAAAGGCAGCTACTTAACTAAGTCCCTTGTCTGACCTCATGGGAACTGAAGCAGACAAGGGAAATGCTTCCCTGCTTTGGCCAGAGTTTCTCCAGCCTCCCTTTCAAAGAGAGTGCTGGTGAATGGTTGGGGAAAAATTGCCCTCTCTGAGCTGGAATCTCACTCTTCAACCATGTCTCAGATTTTTAAAAAGTACCTAGTCATTATAAACTGTTAAGAAGAAAATACTGAGTTTGTTAGCAGGAATTAAAAATAAACAAAAACTTAGGATTGATTACCTACCAGAGAACTATGTGAAACAAGTAGCATTTACTTTTGCTTAACACTATTACAGATTTATGGGTAAGGGAGATATTCTTTCTTTCCTGAGCATCAGCTGCATTCACTATATATTAAACACAAGTGTAGACTTCTTCCTAGGCCGTCTTAGCAAAGTAAACATCCATGGCCTTCTGTCTTTGGGTCCCNCCCCCCCCCCCTTTCCCCTTTGTCAGTGACAGTCTTTTGTTCCCACAGGGCCAAAAGGCTAAATATAATTCCCTCTCCTCCCATCTATTGTTCCTCTGCTTTAGTTTTGAAAGAGTGAGTCTATGCATGTGTGCACCTGTGCATACACCTTCATGCCTAACCTGTTGGAGAATTTTATTCTTCAGAATAAATGAGTGTGTTCCTTTCTAGTGACTTGCTAGAGGCACTGAAGAGGTGTTGAGCAACCAGCCTAAGATCTCACTGTCCATTGAGCTAGTGAGATTGACAGAGCCCTGGTCGAAGAGGGTGCCAATGGCTGGCTGGGTTTTATTTTTGTTTTTAATTGGTTTAGATCCCTTAGTCCATATAAACCACTACGGGAAAATATGTTCATACTGATTGATACTGGAGACACTACAACATTCAAACAAGCATGGGCCAGTGAGCTGAGCAGTGCATTCAAACATGCCGAACATACTCTGTTGCAGCTTTACTGATGCATTTCACATTAGTGAAGAACCACTGGGGACCTGCTGGGTGATGGTGGCTTCCTTTTCTTTTAACTTCTTGTTGAAGTATAACATACATAAAGAAACATTCACAGATCTCCAGTGTATACTTAATTTTCATAAATTAAGAAGAGGCCTTTCAGCTGCTATCTCACGGACTGTCTTTAACTTGTGGTTTTAGGACTAGAGATTTTTTTTTTTCAAAAAGAGTGTTTTTATGTATGTGAGTGTTCTTCATGCATGTATGTTCATGCATGTATGTCTTTGCACCGTGTGTGCAGTGCCCTCAGATGTCAGAGTACATGGAATCCCTGGAATAGGAGTTAGAGACAGATGTGGCAGATGGGTTTCTGGGACTTCAAGGCCAGCTTGGTGTACCTAATGAGTTCAGGGTAGCCAGAGCTAATCTCAAGAAGATAGGGATTCTTCAGGCGACTTTCCCAGCTTGTTACATCTCCTGTTATAGGAATCCCTGCATTGTTGATTTCTCAGATTGGTACATCTATCCAGTTTCTTTTGTCACTATCTGTGGATACTACCATGATCTTATATCTCCTCAGGAGAAAAAAAAAAAAAAGGCACTATTGAGTGACAGTGGCCTCCAATAAGAACTTTATTCCCCACAGATTCTGGATTCATCAGTCTTTGTTCTCTCTTGGCTCTATCCATAGCTTTCTGAAATGATCCGAAGGTTGGCCTGTCTTTAGGCATGTATCTGTTTACATTTCCCTTCCTCCCTTTTATTTTAAATAATTCTAGTATCACAGAATGGCTCCTGGGATTTCAGGGCTTCAGGGTTGTTGTTCTCAGAGTTTCAATACGGAGGTTGCTTATGCATGTGAGGTGTAGAATTTGTCACAAAGCAAAATTTTAGGAAACTTGAAGCGGTCAAAAAATACTAACAACAGTTTGTTTTGATGCAGTCCATTACAATGCTGAGGAAGAAAATTATCCATTTTACTGGCACTGATCAGAGAAAGCAAGCGAATGCGGCCTTCCTTATCGGGTGTTATATGGTAAGTGTCTCTGGTCTGAAGGTCAGTGTGCACAGCCGTCCCGCTCTACAGGCAGACCTGATGTTTTGAAGCTGCTCTTTCCTAAGATACTGTTTCTAGAGGCTATTTGGGAATCATTCACCTTGGGAAGATTCACACCCATGCTGTGTGGGGAGCACGTGTGAGTCTCTGTGTACTCAGTGGGTTTTTTTGTTTTTTAATTCAAGTTTCTTGACTGATTACAACGGAAAAAGTTGATAATCTTTTAAGCCTTTAAGGTGAGTGAATATGCCTCCTGAAGCTGCTTTTATTAATTCAAAATTTGTTTAGAGAGTTGTAAAGTCATTTTACTGGGGTCAGGCCCTCCCCTCCCCCCCCCCCGTGTGTGTGTGTGTGTGTGTGTGTGTGTGTGTGTGTTTGTGAATGTTAGAAGATGGCTTTCAGGGTTTGCAGATTATCAAGCTTGGTGACAAGCAGCCTTACATACTGAGCCATCTCTCCAGATAACTCTATTCTCTTTAAATATGTATTTATTTGTGGAAAGTATTTATTTGTGAGTGTATAAGCATGCATGTGTAGCTGTGTGCACATGTTGAGTGTTAAATCTGGAATTACAGGTCTCCGCCCTCCCCCTCTGCTGTTGTGTTATATTAGTGCCAGAATCTGAACTCCAGTCCTCATGATTGTGTAGTAAGGCAGCAAGAGCTCTGACTCACCCCTGCTTTGATAGATTTGTTCACTTACCTTGACCCTAGGCTCATGGTAGGTATCTCTACACTGGGCTTCACCCCAACACCTCAGACCACCTCATACTCCTTTATCTTCTGACACCTAGTTTGGTAATCTATAGTTTATAAAAATTGGGTTAGTAGAATTAGTTAGTAGAATTGCACCTCAAAATTAGATTCTTTTAGATATTTAGGGTGTCTCATTACCAGCTGCCTAGGCCTTTTGGATTGTCTTTTCCTGGTTATGCTCAAAAAAGTAGCAGAGAGAAATGTTTCAGAGAAAACTTCAAGTTGAAGGTCTGAGATACAGGAAGTGAATTGTGTCTGTTGAAGTCTGAATTCTTCAGTTGAGTTGTTTCTATTTCTTGGTGTTTCTTATGCTGGCAGCAAGTCCTAAAAAAAAAAAGGAAAAAGAAAAAGAAAGGCTGGAGAACTTGTTGCTCTTGCAGAGGACCTGAGTTTGAGTCCCAGAACCCATGATGACTACACATAACTAACTGCCTATAACTCCAGTTTAAGGGAACCAACATCCTCTTTGGGCTTCTAGGGGCACCTGCATGCAGATGTACATATGCATAATTAAAAAAAAAAAACTCATTTTGAGTCAGTGTCTCATTGTATAGCCCTGTCTGGCCTGTAATTCACTCTATAGACCAGACTCAGATTCACAGAGATTCCCCTGTCCCTCTCTCTCTTAATAATTAAAACTTTATAAAGAATTTGCAGGAAAAATAATTCATGCAGCAAGAGTCACCATTTTTAAAGAGTATGCGTATGTGTGAGACACACATACACACGGATGGGGGAGGGAAGGGAAGGGGAGAGTGAACACGCATGGGCAGCATGGCATGTGTGTGGAGGTCAGAAGACATCTTAGTGGAGTCAGTTCTTTCCTTTTATCATGCAGGTCCTGGAGTTCAGACTCAGGTCCTAGGGCTTGGTGGCAAGTAGCTTTATCTTCTGAGCCATCTCACTGGCTTGGCAGGTGGATACCTTAACTATGACATTGGTTCCATTATTTGCCCAACTCAACTGGGGAGGAGAGCCTCGACTAAATGACACCTTAAAGAGAAAGTGACACTAGGATTATCAGGGTTCACAAAACATTAATGGCAACCTGGAGAATCCATCCTCAGTGTGACAGAAAAACTTCTAAGCTGTTTGTGGGGTCTTCCCGACATTCTGTCCAAGAGAAAGCCTGCATGGCCCAGACAGTTCCACCTCAGGGACAGGGCCCATATCCATGAATTCTTAACCAGGCTTCCCTCAGGATAGATCTCTTTCCACTGTCAGATAAAGCTCTATTGGCCACATTGTGTGAAGCCAGAGGCTGCAACTCCAGGGTGAAGAACTCAGAAAATGGTCAAGAGGTATGGTGGAATCACAGGGTTAAACCCAGAAAGAAAGTACTGCATAATTTTATAAATGTGAAGTTCCTCTTTCTGTGGTGGTTTTTTGTTTTGTTTTGTTTTTCCAAGGCAGGGTTTCTCTGCAGTAATTGTGGCTGTCCCGGAGCTCTCTCTGTAGGCCAGGCTGATCTTGAACTCACAGATCTGCCTGCCTCTGCCTCCTGAGTTCTAGCATTAAAGGCTGCATTGCTAGTGCCCTGCTCATTCTTCTGTTTTAATTTGTTGGCTCTGTGGATTAAACTCGGGGCCTCCAGCATCTAATCAGGTGTTCTACCATCCAGTGGTACACCTAGCCCACGGCTGGTGTTTTTCAACAGTGAATGAGAAAAATAGCTTCTTGTATTTGTGGACAATATCTTGTTGTATTTGGTCCATTTTGATACACCTTTAACTGGGCACACAGAACCTTAGTTTTGTTTCTGTGTTTTCATGGTTAATATATGGGTTTAAAATTCCTCCGAGAGGTTTATTTAGCCTTGCACATCAATGTTGATTCCATGGTTAAGAATTTGCCAGGTGCACTGACTGGTTTTGTGTACAATTTGACACAAATTAGCATCATCAAAGAAGAAGGAGCCTCAGCTGAGGAAATGAGATCCATGAGACCCTGCTGTAAGGCATTTTCTCAATTAGTCAATGGGGAGGGCCCAGCCCATCATGGGCAGTGCCATCCCTGGGCTGGTGGTTCTGAGTCCTATAATGAAGCAGGCTGAGGAAGCCAGGGGCAGCAAGCAGCACCCCTCCGTGGCCTCTGCATCAGCTCCTGCCTCCAGGTTCTTGCTCTGCTTGAAGAGTGCAGAGAAAGTGTAAGCCAAATAAACCCCCTTTCTCCCCAGCCTGGTCTTAGCCGTGGTGGTTTCATCACTGCAGTAGAGACCCTGAGTAAGGAAACTGGATAGATTTGGATAGTCGTCAAGTTTATTACTCTGTTTATATAGAAGCCAGTTTGTGGGAAGACCAGAGTTTGTGGTGTGACAGGTGTCTTTCAAGCCACGATGGGTGGGCTAATGGGGGAGCTTGGAGTAGCTTTGTGGGGAAACAGGAGAAAGACTTCCAATAAAAGAAAGTTATTAATAGTAGGAAAAAGTGTTGACATATGATAAAGACACTTTGAAAGATAAAACACCTAAGTGAGCAAGGTTTCTTATGTTTGAGCCAGTTTAGTTCTCTGGTTAAAGTCTTGTGGAGATGAACGCTAATTCCTAGGAACTTAAGTCTTAATAACTTTTCCTGGAGCTGTTGAAGTTTAGAGGTAGTATAAAGCTTGAGCAGTAATGTTGAAACAAGCCAAAGACCTAGAAAGACTTTTAGCTCAGCGCTAACCTAGCTAGCCCTAACACTTGCCTAGCATGACAGGGACCCCAAGTTTCCATTCCTGGCACTGCAGGGGGAAAAAAAAACCAACAACAGAAAGGAACAGAAGGACTAGAGAGATGGAGCAGTGGGTAAGCGTGTTTACTGTGCACGTGTGAGGATCTGCATTCTTACTTCAGTACTCACCCGTGACTTGGAGACTTATTTTTGGCCTGTTCCCAGTAGCTTATTTCTATATTATCCCATTTATAGTGTTCTATGCCTACCACATGGCTGGTTGCCTCTTCTCAGTTTCATGTGTGGGACTTCTTCCGAAGTCCAGGCGGTGAATCTCTCTCACCTGCCCATTTCCCAGAGTTGTTCTTTCTCTCTGCCAAATGTCCCACCTTCTAATCCTGCCTCAGTTTATTGGCCATCAGAATTTTCTTGGTGATGCTTTTACACATTGTACAAGAGATTATCCCTACATTCTTGTAAAAAATTGATCATGGCTACACATTAGCCCTCGAATTGAGCAGTCAAGAGAAATGAGCCTCCAGTTCAGTGACAGACTTTCTTTCAAGTTAGAGAGAAATACAGGAAGACAACTGATGTCTTCCTTTGGCCTCTGCATATATGTGGACAGGTGTGTACCCACACATGTGGATGTAACACACACATACATACACGTTTATACACATATGCATACATATAATTTGCATAAATTTCACAAACACGAAATTTATATGCACACATATGTGAAAAAATATATATGCACAGCAATACTTCCCTTTTTTTTTTTTTATTAAATCTTTAAAAAAACCTTTATCAATACAAGACTCTGGTCATCTGGAAGCCAGATTTCCTAAGGAAAATGTAAAGTGAGTAGCATTTGCTATTTGTGCAAATAAAAATTTTTAGGCCAGGCAGTGGTGGTGTGCACCTTTAATGCCAACAGCAGTTGGGAGGTAGAGGCAGGCCGAGTTCAAGGCCAGTCTAGTTTACAGAGTGAGTCCTGGGACAGCCAGGGCTAAAAAGAGAAACCCTGACTATAAAAACAAAACAAAACAAAAAAATGTATTTTTTAGTAGCTACAAAACAATTTTATTATTGGTTTTAAAGTTTTTAAACAAGGGTCAGTGGGTTTTGAACATACTTGTTCAGCATTTTACAAAATGCCAATCAACTTCCCTTAAAAAAAAAAGATTTATGTATATATGGATGCTTACCTTCTGGTATGCGTGTGCTTCATGTGTATGCCTGGAACCAGGTCCCCTGAAACTGGAGTTCTGGTTGTGAGCTGCCTAATGTGGTGGCTGGGACCTGAACTTGGGTTCCCTGAGAGAGCAACAAGCTTTCATAACCACGGAGCCATTTTTCCAGCTCCTGTGCTTTTGGTTGAGTTTTGTTTTCCCTTAACGTGGGATTGAACCTAGGACTTAATGCATGCTGGTTAGGTGCTCTACCATTGAGCTACATTTATGTGTATATGTGTATTTGTGTTATTTGTGTATTTATGTGCTTGTGCAAACCATGGTAGACATTTGGGGGTCAGAGATCAACTTTAAGATGATGTCCACCTCTTGGATCCAGGGGTCAAGCTGAGATTATGAGCCTTGGGGGCAAGTTCCTGAATCCATTGAGCTATCTTGCTGTCTTGAGATCTGCTTTTAAAATTGAAAACAGTTACCATTCTGCCTTTTATACTGGTTATCATCTATGGTTATATCCTCCTGTTAAGCTTTTCTTCAGGCTGCCCCAGCTCTCCCTTAGGTTATACATACTTTGAGGGCAAAACTTGTAACATTTTTGTCTGTAAAAAAAAAAAAAAGATAAATACAAAGCCTCCAAGTGTATACTCCATGACACAGCAGAGTGCTCACCTTGTAGCTTGCAAATTTGCTCTCTTCCAAGGTTAATAAATTACTCTGGAAGAGTTGATTGTGGTAACTTGTAAGTCCCCTGGTAAATATTTATCATTGTATTTTTCTAAGCAGTTCTTAACAGTCCTTAGAATGGCTTATCTTTTAAGCATTCATATGGAAAATTATGGTCCTAATTAATTCCTGAAACTATACTTGCTCAGCAGTCTATGAGCAGAATCCCACAGTCTGAAAAGTGGAAAGACTTTGGCCCTCTGGCCCATTTTTTTGTTTTTTTTTTTGGTTTGTTTGTTTGTTTTTTTGTTTTTGTTTTTTCAAGACAGGGTTTCTCTGTATAGTCCTGGTTGTCCTGGAACTCACTCTGTAGACCAGGCTGGCCTCGAACTCAGAAATTCGCCTGCCTCTGCCTCCCAACTGCTGGAATTAAAGGTGCACACCACCACTCCCGGCACTGGTCCACTTTTTAAGGGATTCTGTTGATTTGGACTCGAGCAGTCAGCTAAGGTGGCTTCAGGGCAAAGGAACTGGATGTAAAGTGGGACTAAGACTGGTGTCTGGAAGCTGAGGGCCAGATTGCATTCAGCCACCAGTGCAGATGGTGCAGTGGAAACCATACGGGAGAGCCAGGTGGATGGACACAGGCTCTGTAAACACTCTCCTGTGTAAACCTCCTCCTCATGTGTTATAAGAGGCAGAGAGAACAACGAGGAGACTGTAGATAGCAGCCAGGTCCCCAGACAGAGCCACAGGTACAGCACCTCAGCTGCTCATGAGGCTCACGTCTCTGTCCACTCCAGTAAGCACCCCAGACACTGTGGCCCCGGGATGTTGACTGAGCTGCATTAACTTTGACTCTTTGACCGTGTGTAATTCTTGTTTGCAAATCTGTTGCTCTTATCTTTATTTCAGTCCTGGTTTTAGGCAGGATGGCTTCTTGTCTATAAATAAGGGCTGAGCAGCAGCCTCCTATCAGTAACAAGCAGGGTGATCCCAGATGAGCAGCTAATGCCTCCTTTGGAGAAGATGAGCCTGCAAGGGTTATGTAACTCATGGAGTATTTTTAAATGGCTGTGGCCCTCCACCCCCCACCCCGTGTTTAAAAATTGAGATCACAGTGCTAGGGATATAGTTTGAGAGTATTTGCCTAGCATGCAGCAAGCCTTGGGTTTGATCTCTAATACTAAATAAACCTGGTATGATGTACGTGCTTATAGTCCTTAACTCTTGGGAGTTAGAGACAGGAGTATCAAGATTTCAGCCTAGGCTACATGAGACTCTGTTCTTTAAAAAAAAAAATCTTTCTTTTTTTTTAAAAAAAAGTCAAAATGTACCGAGCATGGTGGCCTATGCCTTTATGAATCCCAGCCCTGTAAAGGCGGAGGGAGGCAGGTGAGTCTTCTTAAATTCGAGGCCAGCC
This sequence comes from Mus pahari, assembly GCF_900095145.1. NCBI lineage: Eukaryota > Metazoa > Chordata > Mammalia > Rodentia > Muridae > Mus > Mus pahari. The sequence goes on along the minus strand of NC_034605.1, from coordinate 66,636,993 downwards.
TGGCCTGCATAGCAAGTTACAGGCAAGCCGAGGTAACACAGTGAGATCCTGCCTCTAAAGACAAAAACCAAAACCAAAATGACTAAACATTTTTATATACCTGTATGAAACTATCAGAAAAAAATTGGAGAGAGAATCAAGAGTTTATTTTTTTGTTTTTTTGTTTTTTGTTTGTTTTTAAGCTGTAGCAACGTTCAGGGCTTACCCCCAAGTCCAGCTCACTCATTCTTACTAACTGGTTTCTGTAGAGAGGAATATTTGTTTATCTATTTGTTTGCTTGTTTATTTGGGGGGTGGTTGGAGGCAGTGTTTCTCTGCTAATAGCCCCTAGCTGTCTTAGGCTGGCCTCAAACTCACAGAGATCTGCCTACCTCTGTTTCCTGAATGCTGGGATTAAAAGCATGTGATGCTATACCTGGCTGGGAACAAGGCATTTGATATTCTAGACTTCAAGTTCCTATACCTAAAGTAAGGACAACTATAATATTCATATAAGTAAAAGTAATTAACACAGCTAAGGCTGTTGAAATGTAAGATCATCTGATTTTATTTTATTTTTCCTTTGAAGCAGGGCAGAGCTTTGTGGCTTGGGTTGGTTTCAGGCTCTCAATTCTCTTGCTTCAGCTTCCCTGGTACTGAGATAACAGGCCTGTGCCACCATACCTGGCAATCTGATTAGTTTGGGGAAAAAAATGAGTTAGGGGCTGGTCTCAGTTGCTAAAGTGGTTGAGGATCTGAGTTTGGTTCCCAGAGCCCGTAAACAAGAAGCTGGCTCTGGTGCTAGGCACAAAACCACAGTGCTGGAGGTTGGAAACAGGAGGATTTCTGATCACCACGGTAGCCTAAATGAGCTTCAGGACAATGAGAGGCTGGTCTCAAAGGAGGACGACACCTGTGATTGTCTTCCAGCTACCACACAACATACACACACATCAAAAGAAAAATCAACTGTGAAATTTTTTGTTCGTAGTTTTGTAGATCTGTGTTGTGTATATTCTGCTTCTGCCTACCTTTTAGCAGCTGAATATGAACTTGTATTGATTTTGTGCACATGCTGTGGTAATTTGGAAAGAGTTTTGTTTTGTTTTTGTTTTAAACTCAGTCAAATTCTTGGCACGGGAAGGACTGTGTCATCTGGCTGACATGTGAAAATAGTTACAGGAGCTTTTAAAGGCTGCAAACATTGTGACATTTTCTGCATAAAGAGTATTTGCAAATAGTTTATTGGTTTCTCCTGTGGCTGTGTTTGTTGTTGGGACCCAAATGCCTTTTGTTGTTCTTAAGTCTGGCTCAGTAACTGGTGTTCTGTTTGGTCTCCACACATTATCAGAGCCTCTCTTAAGTGTGTAGATGAAGCTTCAAAGTGTGTATAAGAACAGAAATCAGAAACACATGTTTAGTTGAGCTTTGTTGCTGGAGGCCAGGCTTGTCAGAATTAAAACCATGCGCGATGGAGTAGGTTACGAGTCATTTTGTCACTCAGGTGCACCTCCAGTATTCAGGGGTCACAGGCCCTCACAAGGCCCAGAACTTGTTATCACAGACCTAAAAAAACAAAACAAAACAAAAAACCAGTGAAGTTTGTCTAGAAGAGATCCTCATGTTTTGGTTTTCTGCCTGTACCAGAGAGTTGAATACTCAAGGTGGCTTAGTGCTCCTGGTCTTAGGCTTTCTGCCTCAGTTCCCAAGTAGCCGGGGCCACAATCTCTGTTTATCTGTCTGTCTCTCTCGACCTGCTTCTCTCCCCCTTACCCCCCCCCCAGGCATGCTTGCTCACTTGCTCGCTCCCTCCCTCTCCCCCTCCCCACCTCTCCCTTACCCATATGCCACCATTCTTGGCTGGCTGTTGTTTCATTGATTTAAAAAGGATCTTGGAAAAAACCCTACTGTCTTTTTCCTACAATATTTTATGTATATTTATTTCTCATGTATATATGGAGGCCAGGCAACCACTTTTGAGATTTAGTTCTCTTCACCTTGTGAATATCAGAGATCAAAGGCAAGCTTTGTAGCAAGACCATCTTGCTACAGGTACTTAATTTTTCCTCTGTGATTGCTGTTTCTGCAGACTTGACTGGCCGCATCACATCTCTGCAGTGGTCATGTAATTTTTCAGTTGTTTGGTTTATCTGGCTTTGTAAACTGAGTTGTTTCCTTACTGTTGGGTGTGCTGCTTACATGACCTACTGATGTCTAAGTCACCTCTAGAGTTAGTGACTTAACAGTAAATAACCAGGTTTATTTATTCACTTTAGACAGAAGCCAGGACTTTGTGCATGCTGAGTGAGAACTCTTTCTTTTTTAAAAAGATTTATTTATTTATTTATTTTTATGTATATGAGTATACTGTAGCTGTACAGCTGGTTGTGAGCCTTCCTGTGGTTGTTGGGACTTGTATTTTGAACCTCTGCTCGCTTCGGTCAGCCCTACTCACTCTGTCCCTGCTTGCTCTGGCCCAAAGATTTATTTATTATTATACATAAGTACACTGTAGCTGTCTTCAGACATACCAGAAGAGGGCGTCAGATTTCGTTATGGATGGTTGTGAGCCACCATGTGGTTGCTGGGATTTGAACTCAGGACCTTCGGAAGGGCAGTCAGTGCTCTTACCTGCTGAGCCATCTCACCAGCCCCCGGTGAGAACTCTTTCAACTGAATTACATCCCCAGCAACTCCTTAGGTTAGGAGTTGGGAGTTGCTTCTCTTGAGTGGGTCAGGTTCTCAGTCTTCTTGTCTTTAGTTATCTGGACGATTGTCTCCAGAGGTGGCTCACACACCTCCCTGACAAGCCACTGTTGAACTTTAGCAAGAGACACTCTTCACTGTGTGATCTGCTTAGGATTGCCCCCAAAATGACAATTTGCCCAGAATGAGGGATCTCAGGAAGAGCAAGGCAGAGACAATTCTCTATGATTTCATCCCAAAAGTCCCATTCTGTCAGGTCATTTTCCCCTTCCTTTTAAAATTAATTAATATGCATGGGAGTTTTGTCTGCATGTATGCCTGTGCATCACATGTCCTCAGTGCCCTTGGAGGCCAAAAGATGGTGTCTCATCCCCTGGAATTGGAGTTACGGACTGTTGTGTGGTATCATGTGTATGTTGGGAGAAAAACCTCTGCGAGTGCGCTTGAGATCTTGCTCAGATGTTAAGAGCACTGGCTGGTCTTTTAGAGGTGCTGAGTTCAATTCCCAGCATCCATGGGGTGGCTCATAACTAGCTATACTGGAATATGATGCTCTCTTCTGGCTTTTAGGCAGAAGACTGTACACATAATAAATAAATTAACAAATCAGTAAATCTTGGGGAGGAGGGGAAGACCTGGAAGTAGAAAGGGTTCTCTGGAACAGCAGACCAAGCCCTACACTCCTGTCATTTCTGTAATTTCTGACACTGTGAGAGGGTAGGTTAAAGGTGGAAATACAAGGAGCTAAGGTTCGTTGAGACTGTCTTGGAATCTGGCTGTCGTAGAAGTTAATCTTTTTCTGGGTAATCATCTGTTTCTTAGCTTCAAAATAGCACCATGACATTCGAGTGGGCATTCTGTATACATAGCTTCTGATATAAATATCCTGAAAGAATTTGCCGAGGCATTTCTTGTGTCTAAATAAGCAGCAGTGATATACTATAAAATTGTGCTGATTTAGAGTTTGCTAAACTGAACACTTGTTTTAGTATAGAAATCACTCAGTACGACTCCTCCAAAGAGCCACATTGAGACTAGCTTCACATGGGAAAGTCTTCTCATCAGAAAAATGAGTTGCTTTGAGAGCAAAAGCTGCAGATGGTTTTTAAAAAGGTTTATTTCTGAAGTTGAACATGCCTTTAATTCTAGCACTTGGGAGGCAGAAGCATGCAGATCTCTGAGATTGAGGCCAGTCTCGTATACAGAGCGAGTTCCAGGACTTCCAGGATTACACAGAAGCCCTGTCTTGAAAAACAAACAGAAAAGTATAAGGGTTTGCCTGTGTACCACACCACATGCATACTGTATGCATACTGCATACAGTGTTTGTGTGTGGAGTGCATAGAGGGTGTCAGATCCCCTTGATTTACAGTTGTACATAGTTGTGAGCTACTAACTGGGATCTGAACCCAAGTCCTCAAGTTCAGCAACTGCTCTTAACCACTGAACCATCTCTCCAACCTGCTAACACATATTTAATAGTTATGTACAAAGGTTTAGATTAAATCTCTCAGTTTCTTTCAGGGTAAGGATTAAGTCTTAACTATTTTTTGTATAGTCATTCCCCAAACAGATTTAAAATAGTTTTTTTTTTAATTAATCATTGGGAATCTGGAGTGTTCTCTCACCACCCATAGGGGGGAAAATGCTGCATTACTCTGTTCTTTGAATTGAACTTGTGTTCTAAGACTAACCCACAGTTATTAACGAATTAAAGGCTACTTTGTTTTGAAGTTTAGAAGGAAATCAGGACTTTACCCTTTTGGTATTTAAAGAAACCAAGAAGCTACAGTCTTGTGGATTAAAAATTGCCTTAAATTGTTGTTTAAGGAAAAATGGGTGTATTTTTGTATAGAGAAGATGATGATCTTGGAAAGCTAGAGAAATTCTGAATTATAGGTTCTCTGGATTTCATTTGAATTATGTACACACACGTCCATGGACACACAGCAAATCCAGCTCTTTCACCTTATCAACTTACAGGTACCTTGGTTTTACGTATTTGTTCTGGTGATTCATTAAGGAATATACTGTCTTAGAGGGTTTTTTTTCCTTCTTAATAGTTCTATTATTTTTTGTAACCTTCAGGAGATCTCTTGTCTGAAGTATTGTACACATTCAGGAGTTTTATACTACGATGTCTGTTTTGATCACTATAATGAAAGTTGCAATGAGTGCTCTATATAGAGTTCCAGGCTACATGGTGAACTCTGATCAGTCAGTCAGTCAGTCAGTCAGTCAGTCAGTCATAGGGCTACAGGTGAACCCTTATCAATCAGTCAGTCAATTAATCAGGCCAGCCACAGAGCTACGAGGTGAACTCTTATCAGTCAATCAGTCTAGCCACAGGGCTACATGGTGAATTCTTATGAATCAATCAATCAGTCAATCAATTAATCAGGCCAGCTAGAAGCTACATGGTGAACTCTTATCCATCAGTCAGTCAGTCAGTCAGTCAGGCTAGCCACAAGGCTACTTGGTGAACCTTTATCAAAAAAGGAAGGAAGGAAAATGGTGATAACTGTCTATTTGTAAGAAAGACATTGCCTTTTCCTAGGTTCACCAACATGTTTGTGAGTCTCTGGTGTGGCTCCATGGGTGGTGTCATTGGTTTTCTATTGCTTTGGGCTCTTTACATATATCCACCAAGGCTTTTTACCCCAAAGACAGTGCAAAAGGACCCAAATGACCATGGACTAAACCTCTCTAAATTGGACCAAAATAAACCCTGTTTTCCCCCTTGTGTAAGATGATTATCCTAGGCATTTTGTCACAGCGATGGAAAGCAAACTAACACAGTTGCAAATTGGGGCAAAACCTAGGAATTGCAATTTTTCAACCATAAATCTGTGGCCTTCCATGCATAGCCAAAACTATATATCCTAAAGAAGGCTACTGGGAAGTTGCAGTTTATGGGTTGGAGAGACTCCAGGAATGCAGTGATATGAACATAAATGCTGAAGTTCTCAGGTCTTTTTTAGTTTTTTGAGACAAGGATTCTCTGTGTAGCCCTGGCTGTCCTGGAACTCACTTTGTAGACCAGGCTGGCCTAAAACTCAGAAATCCTCCTGCCTCTGCCTCCCAAGTGCTGACATTAAAGGCCAACACTGCCCCAGGTCTTATCTTGCCCTTTATTGTTGTAGCCAATAGGGCTGGTATTGGAAAAAGTGATAAGGCCTGGTTCTCACACAACCAAAACCTGATTTTGATTTTTTTGTTGTTGTTGTTAGATATCAAGCATATGGGCACTCCCAGGTTTTATTTTGTTTTGGAGGTAAGTAGGTAGAGAATTTCATGGTGTAGCCTAGTTGAATTCACTTGGGTATTCAACCTCTACAATGTCCCCCAAAATCTGCTGCACAGGAAATATGATTCAAAGTCACTTTTCTCTTTTTGAGTTGCTACTTGCTGTTTTGTCTGTACCAGTTAACAGGTGATCCACAGGAAGAAGTGGCATTGTGGCAGGGCTTTTAAATTTAGTTTTGGGTTTTGGTTTCAGAGGTAGTACTTTTTTTTATTTAAATAGAATGGAGAAAAAAAAATAAGATTTTAATAGAGTTATTGGGTATTAGTCAAACTTCTAGCACCAAAACATACCTGAGATTATACCTTGTGCTAAGGGGAGCTTCATGATGGATTGTGCTTTTGTGTTTATGCCTGTGCTTAGTTTGTGCTAGGGCTTTGGGACCTGTGATGAGGGGACAGTGCATTAGGGCAAGGAGCATGTGGTGGAGCCACCTGCTTACTTCATGTCTATTCAGAATGGTTGAAAAAAGAAACTGCATCACCCCCTTCTCCATGGCAACAAGCTGAAGACCAGACTTTTTAATACCCAGGCCAATGGAGGCCATCCCAGGTCCACATTAGAGGAGTGTTAGTCTTAGCAAGGGGCAGGAGACACCTGGAAGTGTTCTAGTTTCATGGCCTAGTTTCTGTGATAAAAGATCTCAACAAGCAAGAGAAGAAACAAGCAGAGAGAGAAAGGGGCTTACTTGACTTACAGTTGCAAGTTACAATCCATTATTGAGGTAGGAACTTATATCACATTTACAATCAAGAGCAAAAAGAAACAAATGCATGTATTCTTGCTTGTCTGCTTGCTTTCAGCTAGCTTCCTCTCTTTCACTGTTCAGGAAGCCCTGCCTAGGGAATGGGTGTCTCCCATAACGAATTGAGTCTTCCTATAAATTAACACTTAGGGTAATCTCCATAGGCATGGCTCTCAGCAAGAATCTCTTCCTAGGTGATTCTAGGTCTTGTCAAGCTAATAGCATCAACCAGCATAGCAGGAATGAAGTAAAATATAAAATAAAATAGTTTTAAACAGGTTGGATTTTTAACTTTATACTTGTTTTTTTAAAGATTTATTTATTTTATTTATATGAGTACATTGTAGGTGTCTTCAAACACACACGAAGAGGCATCAGATCCCATTACAGATGGTTATGAGCCACCATGTAGTTGCTGGGACGTTTGGAAGAGCAGTCAGTGCTCTTAACCACTGAGCCATCTCCAATCCAATGTATAGTTTTGATTAAAGATTTATTAAATTATTTTATATATTTCAGTGCTCTGACTTCACACACACACCAGAAGAGAGAGTCAGATCCCATCATAGACAATTGTGAGATGTTTTTGCCAGTCTGTAGCCCTAAATTTATAGTTTTTATGAAGTAGTGATATCTTTTTTTCCCCCTAAATAAATAGTAATAGAACTGTTGTTAGGCTCTGTTTAAAAGATGTATGTGTTGAATGAGTAAAATAAGTTGAATAAGAGTCAAGATGATATCCGTAAATTGGTTCGTTTTACTTGAAAACTTGATAATGTAGGCAATTTGATAATTAGGTAAGACTTAAGAACACATTTCTTGCATTTGCGCACCATCATAATCTTCGAATGAATAAGAGAATACATTCTGGAGAGCAACGCTATGAATGTAAGCAATGTAGTAAATCCTTTGCTTCTCATGGTCAAGTTTGAAAACATGAAAGAATTCATACTGGAGAGAAATCTTACATATGTAGACAATATGGTAAAGCCTATTAACAATCAAGTCCCCTCCAAGTACATAAAANTATACATACTAAAGAGTAACCCTGTGAGTATAACCCATGTGGTAAAGCCTTTACAGTGATCTTGAAAGGTGTGGTTGTTTAAATATACTTGGCCCATGGCAAGTGGCAGCATTAGGAAGTACGGCCTTTAGTAGATTTGGCATGTGAGAAAGTACATCATTGTGAGGGTGAACTTCGAGATCCTATGCTTGAACTCCTCCCAGGGCAGAAGAGTCTTCTGACTGCCTTCTGATCAGGNTGTAGAATTCTTGTCTCCTCCAGCACCATAACTGTTTAAACACTGNCANTTTTTCAGCCTTGATGATAACAGACTGAACCTCTGCATGTATACACTACCCCCAACTAAATGTCCTTTATAAGAGTTGCCTTGGTCATAGTAACTTTTCACAGCAATAAAACCCAAATTAAGACAAACAGCATTAAAGATACCACACTGGAGAAAAACTGGAAAAAAAAAAAAAAAAAAAAAAAAGAACACATTTCTTAGCTAGGTGTCAGTGGCGAGAGCCTTTAATCCCAGCACTGGAGAGGCAGAAGCAGGTGGATTGCTCAGTTCAAGGTCAGCCAGGGAACACATTTCTTTGTTTGGGGGATTGATTGACATTTTGCTGGACTCTTTTCCTACTGCTACTGAGGATAAATAAATATTTGAGCATTCTGTTAATTAGTGCATCATTTTTTTTTCCATTCTATGACTAAATACCTATTAAGAACAACATGATAGGAGGCTCGTGGTTGAGAGAGGTGAGCCTATAGTGTAGGAGGATGTGGCTGGCATTCTTCTCAACTGTTAAGGAAACAGAGCAGGGAATATTGTCTTGTCCTCCCTTTGCCCTTTTTATTTGATTTAAAACCTCAGCCGATGGGAAGGCAAGTCGTTTCTTTAGTTAAACCTCTCTGGAAATGCCTTCAAACACTCACAGACGAGCATCATCTAGATGATTCCAAATGCAATCAAGTTGATAGTGAAGATTAACTATCACAGCTATGGTTTGTGGAGAGAGTAAATGGAATTAAATTCTAGTAAGAAACCATTCAGACCTTGGGAAATGGTCCATTTATAACTGTTAAAACAGAAAATTGGAATGTCCTCTGGAAACTGTCAAATCTTTAGAATTAGTTATAAGATCTAGCTTTATGTTTAAAAGGTTGTTGCTAGGTTTGTTTACTCTGTGTGCATGCACACACATGTATAGAGACCAAAAGTAGACATGTGTGTCTCCATAATTTTTTTTTTTTTTTGAGGCAGGGTTTCTTACTGAGCCCAGGGCTCCCCAGTCTGCCTAGGCTGTTCTGGCCACTGCACTTCAGGCATCCGCCTGTCTTCTGGGCTCCAGCACTGGGGTTAGACACCTGTACTATTACCATGAACATCTTTTACATGGAATCTGGGGATCTGACTTGGAGTTCTCATGCTTACATAGTAATCCCTTTACCCAAGGAACCTCCCCCCCCCACACACACACACATACTTCCCCAGCTGTGGTCTTTTAATCCTTATTTTGTTGTTTTGTTTTGAGACAAGGTTTCTCTGGATAACCCTGGCTGTCCTGGGACTAGCTTTATAGTCTTGAATTCAGAGATCCACCTGTCTCTACCTCCTGAGTCCATGCACCCCCCAGCCTGTGTTTTGAGGCTACAAAAACAAACATTTCTCAGGGCAGACTTATAAAGGAAAAAACCACAATGAGCCCATATGCAGGTGCAGGAAGTGCTGCCCAGTAGTCAGCTCTGACTCAAGCATTTTAGACATAAAAGTACATATTTGCCTTTAATTTGATAGGTCCTATGTAAAGCTTTGTGGAGATTTCTTAAGACTAACAAACCTCATACAGAACATACAGGGCACACTAAGGGATGTGGTGGCATGCCCCTGCTCTGTGTCAAGTTATATCAAATGTTTGCATATTACAGCAACAATATAAATTAGCTGGCAGGCATGGAACAGCTATGCTGGGGGTGCAAACCTCAACAATACGTACACTGAGTTCAACGAAATAGGCAAAACCTTAGAGCCCGTCCATTTATGTTTGGACCAGGAGTTAAGAGATTGGAGACAAAGCTTTCACTTCATGAAAACAGCTTCCACATACAGTATTGAGCACTGGAGATAAGAAGTCTGTATAGAGGTAATGGTAGTGGCCCACGCCTTCAGTTGTAGCACTAGGGAGGCGGGGGGGGGGGGCAGGGAGTGATCTCTGAGTTCGATGCCAGCCTGGTCTACAGAGTAAGTTCCAGGCTACAGAGTAACCCTGTCTGGAAAACCCAAAACAAATGAAACCCAAAAAACACAAAACACAAAACAAAAAACAAAAAAGAAGCTCGTAATTAACTTGGTAACATTTTCCCCCTTTTCTGCCATGTCTTGGTTCCAGGGATCAAACTCAGTGCCTCATGCATTGCTGAGCCTGTGATGTACTTCTGAGATATAGTTTCAACCTAGACTTGAATTTTTCTATTGTGATCTAAAATATTTTCCATAGATCAGCTTTGGAATTTAATTTAGTTTTGATCTTTTCATGCTGGTCCCTGGCTCCTGCGTGGGAGCTGGGAACACCTGCAGCCAGTGGCAGATGGTGGGTGGTGAAACAGCTTCGTAGATACAGGTGACTGACCTCTCAAGTGAAGAGGCCTCAGAACAATAAACACTGAGGAGAACATTGCAGGCCACAGTCAACGTTCCTAGCATGAGCCACAGTTGGCAAAGAAGGGGGTTTGGCCAGGTGTGATAGGGTATTCCTGGGACAGGTGGATCTCTGCAAGTTCAGAGCCAGCCTGGTTTACATGGTGAGTTCCAGGTCAGCCAGGGCTATGCACACAGTTCATGAAAACTCTGTCAACAAAAAGGTCTGAAGACAGCGACAGTATACTCACATACACAAAACAACACACATTAAATAAATAAATAAATAAATAAATAAATAAATAAATAAATAAATTCTTTTAAAAAAAAGCTATATTAAAAATAAAAAGTTTGGTCTTTGGAACTGACATGGTAGAAAGGAGAGAACCAACTTCACAAAGTTGTCCTGTGACTTCACAAGTACTAAAATAATAATAAATGCATCAACTTTGCTTTTGTGGTTCTACTTTACCCCACTCCAGTCAGCAGCTCCACCTCCACTTGTCCACGTCTGAGGATGCTCAAGGAGAGAATTTAAAGCATGTCACTCCAGCATCTGGATCTGGAAAACATGCTTTTTAAAATGCTGCATTTCTGAGCACAAGTTGTTTGAAGTGTTGGTGTGGCAGGGAGAAATCTCTGACAGGTTGAGACAAGCAGTTACTAGTGAGAACATGGCTCTGCAGACTGGCTGCAGCTTGTGCAGAAATGTCTTCTTGGTGACAGAACTGTGTCATTGAGAAGTAAAAATGCCCTTTTCTTTTCTTTCCAAATGTAGGTTATATATTTGGGAAGGACACCAGAAGACGCGTATAGAACATTAATCTTCGGAGATACAGCCTATATTCCTTTCAGGTAAATGTGCAGGTTATGTGGTAGATGTATTTGATCAGACTCTTACCAGGAACCTTTTGGTGGTAATTCTTAAATGAAACAAAACAAAACAGAAAAATGAAGCCCTGGCAGGAAGGCATGTTAATGATGTGACACCATAGATCTAAGAGTCTTAACAGTGACACTGTTGGAATGTTGTCACTTCTGGCCTCTGTTTGGTAGACACAGGTGACTCTGGTGACTCCATACACACATACCACACACACATGTTCCACTTGTGTTATCAGAATGTCAGACGTCTCCTAGCTTTGCCTTCTAGCTCTTTGAAATGGTAGGAGTAGAGTAGGACTTGGCTGAGAACCAACGGGATAATCCTCATGGTACTATGCCCATTGCTGCCCCAGGTTCCTGTGCAACTGACCAGAGAGTTTCCCTACTTAGCAGAGTTTACGGGACAACACCTGACCCCTTTTCCCAGGAGCATTGCCAGAAGAGGTGGTGGGTGTGGTTGGGGATGTAGACACTCCTGTAACAGAGCCTGTCAAACAGCTCTGTGTGGAGGTGTCAGACCTCCTCCAACCTTGTGAGTGTAGCCTTACCTCCTAGCTAGTGTGATGATCTTGAAAGAATTTTTTTTTTTTTTTT
>NC_034605.1:66624219-66625119 GCF_900095145.1 Mus pahari | reverse complement strand
GCCTGCCTCTCCTCCTGAGTGCTGGGATTAAAGGCGTGCGCCACCACGCCTGGCTTGAAAGAATTTTAAAGGAAAAAATTGTTTTAAAAGCTGTGAGCTGATTATTCCGGTGTCCTATAAATGAACTCTGGAGTGTCTTTCTAACTGAAGACAGTTTCCTCAGATAGTTCTGTGGAACTTTCTCTACTTTAAACAGGGCTTCCATTGTTGGGGCAGTGTTCAGAGTTTGGTGATATGGTGGTTGAAGGCTGTGACTGAGCCAGAGTGTCTCTTCCTTGTTGCCTAGCAGACTGATTTGAGGTGTGTAGGAAGAGAGAAGGCGCTGAGGTGAAGTAAGCCAGCCACTCATTTTTTCAACTTGTAACAGCACCCATTTGTGTCTGTTAGGAGCAATTTTTGCATCTGTGATCCCAGAGTGAGCAGTAGGCATATAGATCTGCTGTTATAGCACAGCTGTGACCTTGTTTGGAGAGTTCTCTCCAAAGTGTTAAGCCCTTATTGCCATTCTCATAGCTTAGAACACAAGGATGCATAATGTGAACAAGCTTACTTGCTAGAATGTAGCACAAACAGCCTCAAGCTGGGTTCCGCACTAAAACCTCCCGAGATAGTCCTTAATTTCCCTTTCTCATATTTTATCATTATCTTATTTATTTTTCGAGACAGGCTCTTACAGGCCTTGTGTCCTGGAACTCTCTGTGTAGACTAGGCTGTCCTCAGACTCAGATCTGACCTGCATCTGCCTCCTGAAGGCTGGAATTAAAAGTGTGTGCCACTGCTAGCCTCTGGAGAGGGGGTTCTGAGAGATGGGATGTCTGGGAGCAGCAAAAATGAATGGTCCAAAGCATGGTCCAAGCTGCTGACTGACGCCTTTGTTCTGCTGAGATGACTTTTAGTGTG
>NC_034605.1:66592910-66624208 GCF_900095145.1 Mus pahari | reverse complement strand
CTCTCTCTCTCTCTCTCTCTCTCTCTCTCTCTCTCTCTCTCTCTCTCTCTCTCTCTCTCTCTCTGTGTGTGTGTGTGTGTGTGTTCTCTGCTCTAGACAGCTTTCTCTTGCTATTCTAAAAGCTCCGTAGTTGAATAGTTGAGACAGCTAACTTTCTGCTCGACACAGTTTTCTCTGTGAGTAAAAATTGCAAAAGCTCTCTGGATAGCTCATGAGTTTTCTAACCAAAGTCAGAAAAACCGCTATAAAGAAAATTCTTGGATCAACTCAAAATTCTAAAAGTAATTCTTGGGTTTTCCAATCAAAATCAGAAGTCAGAAAATATTCTAAAAGAGCTGTGTTCGCTCTTCAAAGAGCCTTCTCTGGATAGCTGCTAGAAAATTATGAAAAATTCCAAAAGAGCTGTGCTCATTCTCCGTGGATTTTCCTACTAAAATCAGAAATCCCATTAGAAAAAAAAATATTTATTATTATATGTTAGTACACTGTAGCTGTCTTCAGGCACTCCAGAAGAGGGCATCAGATCTCATTACGGATTGTTGTGAGCCACCATGTGGTTGCTGGGATTTGAACTCAGGACCTTTAGAAGAGCAGTCAGTGCTCTTAACCACTGAGCCATCTCTCTAGCCCCAGAAAAAAAAATCTTGAAGGGCAGTGATCTCTCTCCAGAGATTTCCAGATATATCAGCTCTTGCTAGAAAAAAATTTCTAAAAAAGAACTGCTATCACTTTCTGCTAGCTCATCTCATGCAGACCCTAAAGCCCACTCTTATTTACATATCAATTCAGTTATTCCAGGTTCTGTCTTAACCATCCCATGAATCAGCATTCCATGACTTTAGCTCCTTGACTCTTAGGAAGAGACAGCAAACATAAGCACAGACAATAAGATAGCTGGGTGAGACCCAGCGCTGGAATCACCATTCCGACTATGCCTGGACCTAAATTAGCTCTGACCCAGGTTGGCCCTGAACTTGGGAGTCTGCTGGCATTTGTAAGCATAAACAACAACAAAACAAAAACCTTTATCTCCTTCTTTAGCATCTTTCTGACAAGCTGGATCATAGTGCAGCTGCTTGTGTTCCTTTAGATCTGTGATGCCCCTTTTATAATTCATATTGTGTCCTTATATTTTTGAATAGTTGAAAAATTATATATTTTTGAACTCTTGTTTTTAAGAGTTCTTTTCCACTGCCTTAAGGACTGTCCTGAAGGTCCCAGTGTTTACCATTTTGCTGAGACAATAGCCACATCTTTGCCTATGCTGTTCTTATTATCATGGAGTCATTAATAGTAACAGAGTGGACATTCCTCAGAGGAATGCCAAAATACACACATTATTATACAAACAAGCTTAAGGCCACAACCGCCATCGACACTCATGGAGGCCCACGCTTGCTGGCTCTGTCTCAGGGTCAGGAACCATATTATTCTGTCCCTAACAAGGCCATGCTGGACTTTGCAGTGACACCATGACCAGCCTATTTCTTTTCCTTCCTCCCTTTCCTCCCTTTCCTCCCTTTCCTCCCTTTCCTCCCTTTCCTCTCCTTCCTCTCCTTCCTCTCCTTCCTCTCCTTCCTTCCTTCCTTCCTTCCTTCCTTCCTTCCTTCCTTCCTTCCTTCCTTCCTTCCTTCCTTCCTTCTATTCCTCCCTCCCTTTTGAGACCAGATCCCTCTACAGCTCTGGCTATCCTGAAACTTACTACGTAGACCAAACTGCCTCAAACTCACAAAGCTCCACCATTCTCTGCCTTGTTAATGCTAGGATTAAAGGTGTGTACTGCCATGCTCAGTATCCTATGATTAAATGACTAAATTGTGTCATTTATCCTCTGTCTTAGTGAGGGAAATAACATGAAGGAGCACACTTGTATTACTGTTGTCTGTAGTAATGCTCTGCTTCTTTTTTTTTTTAAAGGGGAATTTTATTTATTTATTACATGTAAGTACACTGTAGCTGTCTTCAGACACTCCAGAAGAGAGAGTCAGATCTTGTTATGGATGGTTGTGAGCCACCATGTGGTTGCTGGGATTTGAACTCCGGACCTTCGGAAGAGCATTTCACCAGCCCAATGCTCTGCTTCTTAGATTTGTTGTACTTTCTGTGAGAGAGTTTGCATTGTCCTCTGACCCTCTTGTTTCTATCTCCCAAATGCTAAAGTTATGGGTGTGTACCACAATGCCCATCACACGGTTGTCAATGGATTTCTTTAGTTATCGGTTAGAGAAGTGACTCTTAACCTTTGCTGTTGCTGTGTCCTTTACAGACTTGAGCCTTACTCTGAAGAAAAATAGCAGTACCTGTATCTACAGGAGTTATGTGCCCAAAAGAAAACAAGGGAAAAAAAAAAAAAAGAAGCCTGCCCTCACATAGTTTGCACAATATCCATAGCCCCTTTTCTCCTTTATAAAAATTGATAAATACAACTTGTTAACAGTCAAACAAACATCGAATACGTGTGTGCAGTGCTTAGGGAGTAGACTCAGGACATTGTACAAGGGCACACACTGTACCATGTAGCATGCACCCCAGCTGAAAACACTAATCTGACTTGTACAGCCAAGTCTTAGACATGTGTTTGTGTGTGTGACTACCACACTTTGGGATATAGAACATGGCTATCACCCCAAAGATTCCCTCCTGCCCTGTGCAGTCAGTTATCGCCCTCCCATAGAGACTGCACTTATGCTTCCCTTCTGCAGTCACTTAGGCTTGTTTGCTTTGGATTTTTGTGTGTCTGGAACCATCTAGTATGCATGGGATGGCTAGGTGGTTAGAGCACTTTCTGCACAGGTCGGGGGACTAGAGTTTAGATTCTTTGCAGCCCACATACCCACAGGTGGGTATGATAGCCCAACTGTCATTTCTGCCTTGGTAGGCAGGCACATTGCATCCCTAGAGCAAGCTGGCTAGCAAGGCCAGTTATACTGGTGGGCTCTGAGTTTGTTGGGAGATCTTGCCTCAGTGAATAAGGTGGAGGAGCAATTGAGGATGGTTCCCAATGGCTCCAGTGGGAGGACTGGGGTGTGTGTGTGTGTGGGGGGGGGTTGGGTCTTCAAGAAGCAAGCTTTTATGTTAGGATTGTGTAAGGCAGGGCTTGGGTAAAGTAGGCCTTGAGCCATTGCTATTCTTGAAATAAAAAAATTCTTTGCATGGTTGAATTGGTGTGCCTTTAGGTTAACTAAGTTGGAAAAGTGTTGGTCATGTTAAGAAGTTAATACAAGTAGTTAACTACTTTCAGAGTCATGCATTACTACAGTTTGAGAGTTCACTCTTTGTTGATTACTGATAGGGCCAATGCAGTATTTGAGTGGAACTATCTGTTTTGTAGTTATAAGCTTGCTCAGATGTGGAGTGATTTTACTGGATGCCCCTGTGATTTTATTGAAATTCTAACCCTTAAGTATTAGGAAGAAGTTACCAAGTTAAATTATTCAAAGTTCTACTATATCTATAGGGGCAGAATGCTTGTTTCTATGCTGAAAAGATTATTGAAGCAGAGTACGTTTGGTTTTGAATTCTAGTCAGCTTTGTCTTGGTGTGAGTGTGGTGTAGAACATTAATGGAGTAACACTTTGGGAATTTCAGAGATGCTGCCTACGGAAGCTGCAGTTTCTACATTACACTTCTCGACTGTTTTCACGCAGTAAAGAAGGTGAGTATTAGAGTTCCTTCAGGTGTGTAAGGTACCAGTTAACATTAAAGTAATCCCAAACCAATAAACACCTCATTCTGAATTTCTGATTGTTTCTATGCTTGAATGGGATGGAAAGGGCACTTACAGACAGGAGGCAGGCAGGGGTTGTCACTCAAGTGGGTGAGCACTTGCTTAGCATTCGGAAGGCCAAGGGTTTAATACCAGCATCACAAAAACAAGGCACAAGAGAGTTAAGTAATTTGGTTTTAGCTAGATGCAGTGTTAGCTTTGAGTGTACCTCATTTAAAGAAAAAAAAAGTTGAGTACTATTCCCCTCCAAGTTATATTTATGTATATACAGCACAGTAATTGTCAGGTGTGCAGTGGCAGTGCTGGCTTAGCATGTGCAATGTCCTAGGTCCCATCCTTTGCAACACAGTAACTGCGAGGCTCAGTTTTGTCTCCAGGCATTGGGCTTTGAATTCAACAGAATTTGGACAATTAATTTGTTACAAAGTTTTATATAAAAATAAGTGTGTCACAGTTGCTTTGTCAAAGTTGCAGGAATGGGGCATAGGGGCTTAGCCTTTGAAAATGTTCAGTGTTGCATACAGTACTTTCTGGTTCATCTGGATACATCTTGGTTCTTAATAGAAAATTGGTGTTTTCCTTATGCCTTTGTTCATAAACATTTTCTTTTGGATTTTAGGCAATGCAGTATGGCTTCTTTAATTTCAACTCATTTAACCTTGACGAATATGAACACTATGAAGTAAGTTCTAGGTTACTGATTTCAGTCTCCCTACTCTGCACTTTACTAAGGTGTCATTGATCAATATATCTGTATTTCATCACCGTCGTGTGTCTCTGTGTGTGTGTGTGTGTGTGTGAGGGGGGGGAGCAGGCGCGTATTGGTGAGTTTTTGAGGTCAGAAGACATCTTTGTAGAGTCAGTTTCTTCTCTTCACTCTTCACATCTACATGGGTTCTGGATTCAAACTCACACCCTCATACTTGTTTAGCAAGTGCTTGACCTGTCAAGCCACCTCACTGGCCCAGATAATATTTTGATGGATATATGCTTGTGAAATGATTCGCAGATTCAAACTTGTTCAACACATGAGCTATCTAGGTGTGCTTGGAACATTTAAGATGCAGGAACAGGGCTGGTGAGATGGCTCAGCGGGTAAGACTGCTATTCCGAAGGTCCNGAGTTCAAATCCCTGCAACCACATGGTGGCTCACAACCATCCGCAACGAGATTTGACTCCCTCTTCTGGAGTGTCTGAAGACAGCTACAGTGTACTTACATATAATAAATAAATAAATCTTTTTTAAAAAAAAAATGCAGGAACAGCCTGCATGTAACACCCAAAACTTATGACCGGAAGTTTGGGCTCTCATCAGAATTCTACTATTTGCCCACATACTTTTCAATCTGTTATCCTACCTAATGAAATAAGGAGAAAAAAATTTTTCTTTTAAGTATTAAGCAATATGACAAGGTGCTTCAGAGGTTAATGGAGTTTGAATATCCCAAGCCCACAAAAATATTAGGTGGGCATAATGTCCTGCCTATCTATCAGTCATATCTGGGTTCAACTAAGTGATTCTGCCTTAATATAGGATGTGGAAAGAGAAAACAATGTAAGTTAGCCTTGGGCTTCCACATGCTTATACCACACATGTGCACCCAACATACATACATGCATGGACATTCATGCACATGAAGAAAAAAATAAAATAAGATTGTATGGTAAGAAATGTCACACCTTTAACTCCATTCGTGATTCTTAGTGGTGGCTTCAGGGTGAACAGGTGCATCTTTATAATGCTTAGTTTAAGTTCTGTTTTTAGTGGTGGTGACCTTCCTATTGTGATGTGGATATAGGTTTGAAGTCCACAGGGTAGACACAGTAAGGTGATAGCTTGCTGTGTCTAGTGACTGCTAAGGTATACTTGGTTGTTATAGCCCAACTGTATCATCTGTTTAAAGTTATTAAAGCTAAGCAGAAATAGCCAGGCATTTCGGCAAACATCTTTAATCGGAGCACTCAGAAGAGATGGAGCTCTGCAAGTTCAAAGCCAGCCTGGTGTACATGGTGAGTTTCAGGCCAGTCAAGGCTTCACAGTGACACTCTGTCTTAAGACAAAAAACCCTAATGTTTTAAATAAAAGAGTGAACATTTTATTGGATTCTGCAAGTTAAAAATCCAGGAGCAGCCAGGTGTGGTGGCGCATGCCTTTAATCCCAGCACTCGGGAGGCAGAGACAGGCGGATTTCTGAGTTCGAGGCCAGCCTGGTCTATAGAGTGAGTTCTAGGACAGCCAGGGCTACACAGAGAAACCCTGTCTCAAAAATAAATGAATGAATGAATGAATGAATAATCGATCTAGGAGCAGAGCTGGGGAGGTGGCTTAGCAGACAAATTGCAGAGAAATCGAAAGGAAGAGACAGATGATCCCTGGGGTGAGCTAGACTAGCCTGAGTTAAAGTCTGCAAGCTCTAGCTTCAGAAAGAGTCTGTTCCCCCCAAAAATGGTGTAGAAAGTAATTGAACACCAGATACACACACACACACACACACACACACACACACACACACACACACACACGGTATATAAAAAAACTGAAAATAGCAGATGGTACATGAAGTACAGTGTTTTCTATTACTGCAGTTGTTAAAGTGATTTTTCTCTCCTGGCACTGATTCTGTCACAGTCCATTGGTTTTTTTACTTCTTAAAAGTCTGTGCTGGGGCTGGTGAGATGGCTCAGTGGGTAAGAGCACCTGACTGCTCTTCTGAAAGTACGGAGTTCAAATCCCAGCAACCACATGGTGGCTCACAACCATCCGTAACAAGATCTGACTCCCTCTTCTGGAGTGTCTGAAGACAGCTACAGTGTACTTACATATAATAAATGAATAAATCTTTTTTTAAAAAAAAAAGTCTGTGTTATGCTGGGCGTAGGCCATGCTTGTTACCCCCAGCACTTGGGAGGCAGTGGCAGACAGCTCTGTTGAGTCCAAGGGAGAGCATCTTAGTCTACTTAGTCTACATAGCAAGTTCAGACCTGCTAAGGTTACATGGCAAGATTCTTCCCTAGAAAAGAAAAGAGGAGGGTGGCTAGCACCTGTATTCTGTCCAATGTATGTGTGTGTTATTGTTTCCTCTCTGTGGAGAGTGCTTCTCTCTGACACTTTTACTCTCCAGGCTAATGACCTAAGCAAAGAAACAGTTTTAAAGTGATTGACACCAGGGAAGTCACCTGTTTCCTGGGGATACTCAAAGCAAAATAGATTCTCTCTGTGTCTATTAATAAACAGCAGACATGCTAAAGACAATGGTTTTGAACTGAGTGTTGAGAAGGGAGGTGGAAGGAGATGTGGTTCAAAGGATAATTGTGCTGGTCTCTCCTTTGCAGAAAGCAGAAAATGGAGATTTCAACTGGATAATACCAGAGCGATTTCTTGCCTTCTGTGGGCCCCATTCAAGATCCAGGCTGGAAAGTGGTATGCAAAACTCTGGAACCCAAGTAGCCTCCTCTTTTTCCTTTTGCAATAGACTACTGAGCTGGGCACTGCAACATTTGCCTGTTGTCCCACCTCTTTGTGAGTACAAGTAAGGCAGGAGTCCTGACTTCTGGTGTCTGTGCTGGGCTCACCCTTGCTCTGCTTACTTCCTGGGAGGGAGGCCCCTGAGCTGCCTGTTGCAGGAATGACCCAAACATGTTTAGAAAGAGACCAGAGAATTAAGCTAAGCTTGACTCAGTCTTCACGACTTAACCACTCTTGGTTATTTGAGCACACTGTTCTGCCTGAATGTTAACTTTTTAAGCTCTTGTTTTTTACAGTTATAATCAAATTGGTATTCAGTCCCCAGTCCAGACATTGTTTCCACCCACTTTCAGGTGGAACTGTTTTCCGTTGTGTTCCAAGCTTTGGTCATCTCTTTATGTAGGTTACCACCAACATTCTCCGGAGACTTATATTCCATATTTTAAGAATCACAACGTAACTACCATTATTCGTCTGAATAAAAGAATGTATGATGCTAAGCGCTTTACGGATGCTGGATTCGATCACCATGATCTTTTCTTTCCGGATGGCAGCACCCCTGCTGAGTCAATTGTCCAAGAATTTCTGGATATTTGTGAAAATGTTGAGGGTGCCATTGCAGTGCATTGCAAAGGTAAATAAGCAGCTAGGTTGGGTTAAAGGGCAGTGTGCATGTTCGAGTATATATGTAGGTATGGGTTATATCCTTTTATGTTACATGGCAAGACCACTGTGATTTTGAAAGAATAATTTAAGTTTTTTTGTGTGACATCATTGTGGTGTGTGTGTTTGAGAGAGAGAGAGAGAGAGAGAGAGAGAGAGAGAGAGAGCGACCAACCAAAGACAACACGTGGGAATCACTTCTCAGTTCTCTCCTACCATGTAGTTCCCAAGAATGGAGCGCATAGTATCAGATTTGGCAGCAAGTGCTTTTAGTAGTTGATCCATCTGGCTGCCCAGAAAGAGCGATTTTAAAATCCTTAATTTGTATATAGAGTATAGTAAATTGTCTTTACAAGTAAGCCTACCACAGCTTATTACACTGAAATGTGTATATTTCTTCTGTCTGTCATGTGTCTATGAGATGAGTCCTCAGGTTGTCAGCAGTACATCAAAGTCTTGCAGCAGCTTGGTGTAGACTAAGATGTGTTTCAGCAGCTATAGCAGTTTCTGAATCTAAATGTTCCAGGAATAATTGTAATGATGCACAGTGTGAATATAGTAGAGTTTCTTTAACTTTAATTAAGAAATTAGGTAATTAAGAAAACAAGGGATATTAAATGGCAAGGTTAAAAAGAAAAACCACCAAATTAATTCCCAGAGCTAAAACTGTATTTTTAGTTAGGAATGTAGCTATAATCACAACATTCAAATGTTCAGTATGCAGTGGAAGATGATAAGGCATACCAAAAAGTAAAATGGAGCCAGGAAAGTATGAAAAACCCACTATTCTTGACAAGGATCAGATAGTACATTTTGCAGACAGATGATTTAAAACAGCTACCTCAGTGTGCACAACGAAAAGAAAATGTGGGAAAGGGGGGTAAAAAATATGTGAGCAAAAGCCAAGTGTCAATAGAAAACAAAAACCATGAAGTAAACCCAAAATGCAATTCTGGAAATGGATTGAAAAACTTACTGGCAGGGTTCCAAAGGAGACCTGAATAGACAGAAGGAAGAAGCCAATACTGTGAAGAGCAGAGCCATTAAAAAAACACCAGGTCTGAGGAACAAGGAGAAAGGGAGTCAAGAGGAGAAAGAAGCAAAGTGTACAGTTTGGGGATGAAGCTGGGCAGACACACACAACCCTGCCATGTGCACAGTGGGAGTTCCAGCAGAGAGAGCAGGAGGAGGCACTCAGCCCGGAAATATTTCCCACTTTTATGAAAGGCATGATTGTAAACATTCTCAAAACTCAGCAAGCTCCAAACAGAACAGACTCAGAAACTAACATGAAGACACTTTATGATACTGTCTAAAGCTAAAGGCATTGAAAGAAGAGAGAGGAAACTCTCAGGTTACTAATTCTACCATGAGAAACTATGGAGGCCAGAGGCAATAAACTGATAAGGAAGAACTTTGTAACCAAGAGCCCTATAAACCTTCAAAACTCCCTCAAAATAGAAAAAAGTAAAAGCACCCTCGATGGTCAGGTGCTGGGGGAATTGTTACAACTTGACCTATACGATATCTGTTAGGACTCTTGACAGTACTCAAAACCACATGAAGAAGCAAGTGTCTACTGTAGAGGTCAATATGCACATAGGTTAAAGACTAGTAATCGCTTGTAAAATATTTTCACTGTTTCGATATAAATAACACATAAAAAATAGAAAACTATTATAGAAATCAACAAAATCCAGGTGTGGTCGGTTCCTCACAAAGTCTAACAAGAACAAAATAACCATAAACCTTTAGTTTTGTGTTTGATGATTGAAGATAGAAGAAAGGCTTAAATTATTGCATGAGAAGTGGCAGTGGGGACAATACTTGAGAGTCTGTAGACAAGGTAAGAGGACCTGAACTCGGATCTGCATGTAAAAAGGTAGGTATGGCTGCATGCACCCCTAACCTCTGCACAGGAGATGGGTAGACTTACTCAGCTTACTGGCCTATCCATCTGGCTGAATCCAGTGAGATCTAGGTTCATTGATAGACCTCGTTTTAAGAGGAATAAGGTAGACTGGTAGAGCTGAACATTACACGTGTGAACAACCAGTAAGAGATGACTGTGGACAGCCAACAGAAAGTTGGATGATGCAAACGAAGTGGAAAATTCCCGGGAACAAAACCAACCAACACAGAATCACCATGAGATATGGGCAGTGGGCACAGAATCTAGGACACTGAGGAGGTAACAGAGTTTCTCGCCTAAGGAAGAGAGCCTGATGACTAACACCAATTCTCTGAGATTATTCAGATTTGAAGGGAATGAAGAAAACTGTTCTCTAAGGCCAGGATTGCTTTGCTACCAAACACAAGCAAAGAAGCTGTCTTTGTAAAAGCCATACAAGGTAAAAGACTCATACGGAGCTGGGTCTTCATTGGTAGAGGCCTTGCTTTGCAAGCATGACGATTTCAGTTTGCTTTGCAGCTCTGGATAACCCATGGTATTTATCTGCAGTCATAGCACTGGGAATGTAGACACGAGGATCAGAAATTTCAGATTATCCTCAGTCACATAGTGAGTTTGAGGCCAGTCTGCAGTTCAGGAGACCCTGTACACTACACTACACTACACTACACTACACTACACTACACTACACTACACTACACTTTGCTCTACCAAAGCATTTTCCTGGAATTACAGACCTAAAGTAACATAGAAAAGTCATTGTAAGTCTCCACAGTAACTGTGAAGCTCAAAAAACACATAATCATCTCTGTTAGTATAGGAATGGCATTTGGCAGACTTCTCACCCCCCTTTTGTGATAAAACCACTAAGAACAAAGTCAGACTGGAAAGAAACTACCTCCACACACCTCTCACTAAAACCTTTTCTTTGCTTGCCCTCATCTGAGGTGGCTTTCCTAACAGATACTTCAGTCCTCCCGTACAGTTCAGTTCCAGAGCTGCTTCCACAGTTTCATATCATTGCTCTAGCAGCACCCCTTTCTAAATATGTGCATCTAGCAGTCCAATAGCATGTTTATATAGAGAAACTGTAGTCACTGAGTCTCTCATCTGTACTGTGAGCTGCCTACCTGTAGGCATGAACACAGGGTGCGGGAGGACCTGCTTTGGGTGGAAGGGTAATCCTTTTGTTCTGTTCAGATCTTAAATGGATTGGAGGAGGACTGCCTACGTTATGGAAAGTGATGTGCTTACTTAAAATTGTCACTGAATGAAATGCCGATCTTGACCAAAATTCCTTCCAAGTTGATATAACATATTAACCATCGTGGGCGTTAATTATAATGGTCTCCATAAGAGGAAAGAAATAGGGCTGGAGATGACTCATCATATAAAGTGTTTGCCAGGCAAATGTGAGACTGCAGTTCTGGTCTCTAGAAGACACAGAAATACTAGGTGGCCTTGTAGCTCACCAGTAATTTCAGCCTGGAAAGAAGAGAGACAGGGCATTTCCAGTCCAGACTGGCCAGCCAAATGGCCATAGCTGTTAGGTTCAGTTCAGAAACCCTACCTTATTGAATAAGGTGGAGAGCAACCAAGGAAGATTCTTAGACATCTACTTAGGGCCTCCTCATGATTTTGTGTGTGCGCCCCCACCCCCACCCCACATACAATTAAAACCACGTACTGCTGGATTATCTCTGATGCACAGCTCCCAGATAATGACACTGAGACCTTTTATTAATTATGAATGCTTTAGGCCTAAGTTTAGGCTTGCTCCCAGCTAACTCTTATAACTTAAGTTAACCTGTTTATACTAACCTACATTCTGCCACGTGGCACAATACCTCTCCTCAGTATCTGTACTTGCTTCTTCCTCTGCAACTGGCTGGCAAATCTCTCCACAACATCTTTTTTTTCCCAGAGTTCCTATCTGTCAGATGTCCCACCTGTCCTCTCCAGCCTAGCTATTGGCCGTTCAGCTCTTTATTAAACCAATCAGAAGGTGCTTTAGACAGATGAGGAAGGACAGAGAAATATCTTCAAACAGTATACTAAAAGATTATTCCAGCAAACATGCATACACACTCATATGCACACCACATTACAGAGACACATACACAACAGAATAAAGAGTTAAAAGTAAAAATGAAGTATAGTTTAGGTTGAAGTGCTTGTCTAACATGTCACAGGATTGGGATCTGTCCCTAGCACTCCTTTTGTAAGCAGAGTGTAAACTGATACAAATGTTGAGTAGGTAATAAATACTGTTGGATATGGTAACAAATGCAAGGCTTGGACAGAAAACAGCATACTTAAAACTATTTGTGTGTGTGTGTGTGTGTGTGTGCGCGCGCGCTCACGCGCGTGCATGTGCGCACACACACCTAAGTGAATATGTGTACCACATCTATGTGGGTGCCTTTAAGGCCAGAGGGTGTTTGATCTCCTAGAAATAGTTTCAAGCAGTTATTATCTGGGTGCTGGGAGTTGAATCTGGGAATTTAGGTCCTCTGTAAGAGCAGTAAGTACTCTTAGCACTAAGCCATTTCTCCAGCTCCAAACTCCACATCTCTTAGAGGTCCCTGTTCAGAAAGTGATTTTCAATCTTTAGGGGGACTTCAGAAGGCCCTGAATTCAGTCTTCTGCTCCTATCCCACTTAGACCTTAAGGGTCAGACCTGGCACCTAGCCTTTTAAAACCTCTTTAGATTGACTTGGAGAACCTCTGTGGAGGGAGGCAATACTCTGAAGGCTATAACTTCTTTTTTCTTCTGGAAATTTCTGGAAGAGGTACAAGCAGATTTCATTGATGTGGTTTGTTTTTTTTTTTAGCTGGCCTTGGTCGAACAGGCACCCTGATAGGCTGCTACCTCATGAAGCATTACAGGATGACAGCAGCCGAGAGCATTGCCTGGCTCAGAATCTGTAGACCCGGCTCAGTAATTGGGCCCCAGCAACAGTTTCTGGTCATGTAAGTGTACTTGAAGTTGTCTTCTGTAAGAACCAATGGGTATGGGATGGGGTGAGGCGATGTCCTTATGGAAAGCTGTACTTTTGATGTTGTTTAAACACTGTAGGAAACAGTCAAGCCTCTGGCTAGAAGGTGACTATTTCCGTCAAAAGTTACGGGGGCAGGAGAATGGCCCCCTCAGGGAAGCCTTCTCCAAACACCTTTCGGATGCTGATGACCTTTCAATAAATGGGCTTGAGAATCAAGACAATCAAGAGCCTGAGCCGGTAATGGAACCACCTCGGTCACGCTGTTGTTATTGCTGTAAATGCTGTTGAGATCCTTGTAGAGCATGGAGAAAACTGTAGGTAAAGATGAAAATAAAGTGGCTTTTAGGGGCTGTTACCACACAGTCACGTTTACATATATTCATAACCTTCTCTAGAAATATTTGACTGAAAAGAAAGTTGTGTGCTTATAGAACATTCCGTTGACTTCCTAAACACAGATGACAGTTATCAGTGGGGAGTAAGTGCCTAAGATGGAGCTGGTTAAACCCCATCTTTATCTCAACTGGTTTAGTAGTTCAAATGGAGAACTTTCAAAGAACCACTGTTGTAGCAGGCAGCAGTAGTGTACTAGCTTAAGTAGTAATGAATGTATGTTCAGACATTAACAAGTTCTAAAACCAAAAGCCCATTCTATTATGTATCTTTACTCCTCTATAGAGGGTTTTGCGTCTAGTGACCCTAAAAGTCAGCTTTGATTGTTTTGAAATATGGCTGGTAGCTTGATTTTTGAAAACTGCCACTTAGCATTCAGAAGAAAGTGTGTGTGTGTGTGTGTGTGTGTGTGTGTGTGTGTGTGTGTGTGTGCATGCCTTTGTGTGTATATGTATGTGTGTGTGTGTGTGTATATATACATGTCTGAATGTCTGGGTAAGTAGCCACTTGGCTGCAATAGAACCTAAGTTAGCTCAGTGTTTATTTTTTGTTGTTGTTGTTTGTTGTTGTTGTTGTTGTTTTAACACATGTAGTATAGTGATGATGATGAAGTCAGTGGAATGACACAAGGAGACAGACTTCGGGCCCTGAAAAGCCGGAGACAGCCGAAAGCCAGCGCTATCCCCCTCACGTGAGTGCCTCCCTTCTCTCTGGTCACTTGTCTGTTATGTTTCCTGCGTACTTTTCTCCATAGCTGCACACCATTACTTTGCCGAGATCATTTGTGTCATATAAAATCTAGAGGTGCTCGCCTGGGTTGTGCTAAGCACATACAGGCCTGGGAAGTGCTAAGCACGAACAGTCTGAAGAGATGAATGCGTTCATCTCTGTGTCCTACTGTAACCTCTAGAGCCATGATAGGTAAGAAAGCAATATTAAGGAAGTTTTGTCCATAGACGATCAAGAGAGTGACAACAGATGTCAAGACCAAGTTAATAGATTTGTCCCTAGGTATTAAAATGGTTATTTGTTATTCCACTCCCTTACACATGTCTGTCATCAGTCTGTACACAGGAAAATTGAGTCAGTTGTCATGATGTTCTATCATCTCAGAGTAATGATAAACTCATCCCCTAATTATGTTTTTATAGTTATTTTTGTTTTTTTGTGGGGGGGGTTCTGGAGAATTGAAATGCAGACAAAGGTTTATCACAAGAATAAAAAGTTTCATAGTTAATAGGTGTTTTTGTCCCCACATGAACTTCTTAAGCACTTAATTAATTTGGATCTAACTACAGGGAACATCCAGGACTGGCATACAAATGTAGGGAAGCAAAGTATGAAGCTGCTGTACCTTTCTCTAGGCTCTCTCCCATAGGTGATCCCACCCAGGCCATTGCTCCTGTCATTATTGGTGTTTCCCTTTCTCTGTGAGAAGAAGACTGATGGAGAAAGTCTCTTGATCAGAAATATCTGGCAGTGCAGTAAAAAGTTAGCAATGTGGTTCTTCAGCATGCCTTGGGGTCTAGCGCTTTATGGGTTTCGAGTTGGGAGGGTTCCAGACACAAAGTGTCAACATTTTCAACATAAAGTCTTTTGTGAATTCTGATTTTAAGTGTCTATTAACAATTCTCCTTTTTACAAATAGTGCCTTTTGTATAATTTATTTTATATAAATAGATAAAAATATAGTGCAGGAGGTATATTATCTTCAAATGCCAAGTTTTAAAATTATTAATGTTTTTATCTGAGGCCTTCCTAGTTATTTTTATTCACAAAATAATCATCCCCAAACTAATTCTGTGCCTGAGAGGAAGGCAGGTCACACCCCACCGCAGCCCTCCCAGACCTAGCCGAGCTTTTTGAGTCATGTGGGAGCTTACCATCTAATGCAGCTTCTTGTTGGAGCTTCTGAGGTGAGGTCTGAGAGTCTTATTTCCAACAAACCTCCTTGCTTGCA
The DNA here is from genome assembly GCF_900095145.1 of Mus pahari. Classification (NCBI taxonomy): domain Eukaryota; kingdom Metazoa; phylum Chordata; class Mammalia; order Rodentia; family Muridae; genus Mus; species Mus pahari. The sequence continues at coordinate 66,609,084 of NC_034605.1, read as the reverse complement.
CCTTGCTGGTTGTGGAGGGTGGGGGGAGACTTTGACATCCTTTGAATTGCAAATTTTACCAGCTACACACACTTTTTGTTTTAAGATTGACCATTGCCAGTTTATTTCTTATTTTGGTTTTTCAAGACAGGGTTTCTCTGTGAGCCCTGGCTGTCCTGGAACTCACTCTGTTTACCAGGCTGGCCTCGAACTCAGAAATCGCCTGCCTCTGCCTCCCAAGTGCTGGGATTAAAGGCGTGAGCCACCACTCCTGGCTCTCCAGTTTATTTCTTAGAAGGTTGTTTTGCCCTACATTCAGAAGCCAGGAAGCAAATTCTCCCTGGTCAAAAGTTCTTGTTGAGGAGCTGGAGAAATGGCTCAGTAGTTAAGAGCACTAGTTGTTCTTCCAGAGGTCTTGAGTTCAATTCCCAGCAACCACAGGGTGGCTCACAACCATTTGTAATGGGATCTAATGCCCTATTCTGGTGTTTATGAAGACAGAGCACTCGTGAACATAAAATACGTAAATTAAAGAAAAAAATCTATCAAACTAAAGTTATTTTTTAAAGAAGTTCTTGTTGGACCAGATAAGAGGACCCGGGTTCAGTTCCCAGCACCCACCATGGCGGCTCACAACTCTCTGTCACTCCGTTTCCAGGGGATCTGACGTGATCACATGGAGGTACATGCAGGCAAAACACCAGTGTACATAAAGTAATTACATCATTAAAAAGCTTCTGTTAGCCGGGCGTGGTGGTGCACTTTAATCCCAGCACTTGGGAGGCAGAGCCAGGTGAATTTCTGAGTTCGAGGCCAACCTCGTCTACAGAGTGAGTTCCAGGACAGCCAGAGCTATACAGAGAAACTCTGTCTCAAAAAACCAAAAATAAAATAAAATAAAACAAGCTTTTGTTATTTGCTGTAGAAATGCCCAGCAGTTGAGAGTGCTGTCCATACAGAGGCCCCAAGTTTGGCTTCCAGCACCAGATCAGGCAGCATATAATCAGCTGTAACTCCAGCTCCAGGAAGTGTCTGCGTATTCATATTCATTCATTCTAATTCATTCTCTCTCTCTCTCTCTCTCTCTCTTTCACACACACACACACACACACACAATCTTTTTGCAAAAGTTCATATTAAATAGAACTTTCAGGAAATTTTACTCTCCATTCTCTTCAGAAAAGTGTTTTCTGGAACTCAAATCATTTACTCTTTTGTTAGATAAACTGAGTTCATAGCCTGTGGGTATATGGTGATAGAAAAGCACAAGAAGATTAAAATTTAAAGACCCCCGTCCCCCTGGAACTTGCAGGTGGCTCTTCAGATGTCCTACCATTCAGCAGATTGTGCAAGGCTCTTTGGGCTAGAAGTCTGATGCTCTCAGAAATGGCTGAATGAGAACAGCTAGATGGTTTGGGGAGAGCTTAGTGGAACCTGCACATATATGTGTTCACGTGTGACTACATACAGCACAAGGACACACACAGGAAACACGATGCCAAAACTGGGTATGTGGCACAGTGCTTGGAAGGTGATAGCAGGAAGACCAGAGGTTTAAGAGCACTCTAAACTACATAGAAAGGTCAAGGCCAGCCTGAGAAGTGGGAGACCTGAAGACAGAAGGAAGAGAAGGGAAAACAAATACCAAACTTTTTGTGTGCACTAGTTACTTTTTCTGTTGCTATGATGAAACACCATAACCAGGGCAACTTAATAGGAGGAAATGTTTATTTGGGCTTAAGGTTCCAGGTGTTTGGAGTCCCCAGTAAAGGGAAGCAACAGCATACATAGTGGCAAGCATGGCATATGGAGCCAGAATTGAGAACTTAAATTTTGAGCTGCAGGCAGGAAGCACTGAGAGCTAACTGGGAATGGCAAGCCACCTTGAAACCTCAAGGTCCACGCCCAATGATATGTCTGTCCCTCACCTCCCCAACCCCAAGTCCCCAACCCCACCTCCGTAGATACCACACATCCTACACCTACCCCAGCTGTCTCAACCACTTGAGGACTAAGTGTTTAAATGCCTGAGGCTATGAGTGCCATCTCAGAAACATACATGGCCACAGGAGCAAAATTGATGACTCTTGGTGAGGTGCACTTCACTGGGACTCCCAACTGACTGAGGAGTGTTCTATTTTTGTTCAGAGGAGTTCCCTGGTCGCAGTCACCCCTCCCCTGATCATATTAGACTGTCTGTGGGTTGTTTCTGTGTCCGATTCTACTTGTGTTCAGATGTGTTTGCATATTTAACGATGGCCAGCTCGAGGACTGTCTGTCAGTCAGCATGATGGGAGATGGAGTCTAACCTTTTGTTCCTGTGTTGAACCTGTTAAACTAAAGTCAGCATTTTTGTCTCAACAGAAGCTGGACCACCACCACCCTTGTTTCCTGCCCCTTTGCCATCACAGTTGCTGCTCTGAGCCTTTTAGGGTGTCTTAAATCCACAGGTGGCTCTATGTATTTTATTATATGATTTATTTTGGCTTCCCAATGTGAACATCTGTTCTTTCCCTTCCACCCTTTCCAGATGTCCCCTAGCTGTGCTGACCTCTGCACTGTGTAGTGTTGCCATCTGGTGGATTGTGTGTGACTACATTCTTCCCACCCTGCTGTTCTGTCTTGATGGCTTCAGAACACAGTAGCCATCTGGACCCTTTGACAGATAGTTTGCTGTGTAAGTTTCCTGTTCCATTTCTCTCCTGCCCTCCCCTGGTGTCCAATGTGGTTCTCATGGTGCATGCGTTTCTCCTTCTGGCTCTCCTGGCTTTGTTGGTTTGCTTGTTTTCCAGGGCTCTCTTTTTGAATTATTTCAATGAATGGGATGGTACCAGTAGGGAAGGGCCTCAACGATCCTTCTGAGTCAAGGATGTTAAAAATAACACCTAATTTTGAAAGTTGTACTAGCTATTCATAAATGTGGACATTGGAATAGTTTTCTCGCCTGTCAGAAACGTTCAGGTAGTTGAGCCAACCAGCCTGGTTTCGTGTCCACCAGGGGGCTGCATTCGCCTCTCATGTTCAGTACCTGGAACGTGTCTTCAGTCAAGTGTGTCTCTCACCATTTCTGCTTTTAGCAAAGATTGGGCTTTGTTGGCTTGGAGGCTAGTGAGGATGGTGGCCCAATTTCTGCCCATGGAACAGCTCTCTTCAGGTCACCTGTCTTGAGTCTATAGAACTGTCCACCCTCTCATCACATCTTCTTTGTGTTAAGTGAGAAAAGGAGGTGGGGAGCTAGCTCTCTCCCTTGCTTGTGTTTCTGTAGTCTCTGGGCTCTTCCTTCCCTTCCCCCAGATAGGCAGACCATCTTTGTTAGATTATGTACACAAGTGTAGTCTCCTGACCTGTCATTCTCTCAGGGGAAACACTTGTCAGCAAAAGGCAGCAGAAAACCTCCATGTGTAACATCACAGTCCAGGAACACAGAGGGAGACTGTCCCACACCACCTCCATCCTCTATCTGCTTTCTGAGACATCTTCAGATCATTCCAAAAATTTACTTTTCTTGTCCTAGCTTGGACTTAGAGATTGCCAAAGCATTCAGAATTCCCTTCTAGAATCTCCTCCAAAGTAAAAATCCGTCTCAGCCAACCCTGGCCCTTTGTGGTTCTGTTGAGGGTTTCATGTAGCTAAGAAACATTTAAAAAATAATCAGAGTCCACTAAAAAAAACATGCTGAACACATACTTATTTACAATGGCGTTTCCTTGTATATCTTAGGTGAGTTTATAATCTCACATTTCACTTTTTTTTTTTTTTTTTTTTTTTGCCTCCTCTATTGAAGAACAATGATACCTTTTATAGTTAATTCTTCTCAAACTGTTCTAAGTGGCCAAGATGTTCTGAATGGGTGGAGTTGCTGCTAATAATATTTGTCTTCAGGCCCAGCTTAAATGTTGCTTTAAATGCTACTTCTACTGGAGAGCTCCTCCTCAGTGTCCTCTGCAAGATAATTAGATTACTCCTGTAGTTTATGTCACCACTGCGTTTCTAGACCAAAACAGGGTGTTCCATTTAGCCTGCCTACTGACTTGAATTAAAAGCTTTCTGTGATTGAGGCAGGTAACAAGTGTGGTCTTCATAGCCACTAGCTCTTGGTGAGATTCTTCCCAAGAGGCTTAATTTGTGGGTGACAGTTCACTGCTCTGTTGTGATTGGCCTTGCTGTGAGCTGGTAAGTGAGCTTTGCCTCGTAGTGAGTTCCATCAGCTGGTGGCCTGGAGCCTAAGACCAGAAATATGTTCTCTGTCTACTGCACACAGTGGGGGACAGTGCTACTAGAGAAAGGTGCAGGAGTTTGTGGGACAGAAAGCTCTGTGGCAGTGATCCCCTAGAAAGCCATCCATTCATCTTGAGGCTTGGCAGGTCACTCCTGGTCCGTAAGACTGTTTTTCTAACTCTGCTGTGTATCTCATCATTGTCAGTCAAGATCTGGGGCTGCTGAGGCTTTAGAAATACCACAGACAGGGCAGCAGTCTATGGTTTGGGCACAGGGTAAGGAGAATGAAGGCAAACTTAGTTGGGGAAGAGAGAGAGAAAAGAAAAATGTATATTCTGCATATTGCATAGGAAGAACCATGTGAGCAGGGCAGGTGGCAGAAGAAACACTTGAGTTTGGCCTCCTCACTCTGAGCAGCTTGCTGGGAATTTGTACGTGCAGTCCTGGGGCTTTCCTCCCACTTTGTTTGATGGATTAAGTGCTTGCTCAGGCCAGATAACCTAAGGCCTCCCCGGTGTGGTAAATATATACTAAATTTCCTTCTGAGTTTTAAAGCTCCATAGAAATTAGTAACCACTAATATCATTATTTCACATTTATTTACAACTATTTCTTAGAAAAATAAATCAAACAGTAGTAGATCTTTGTTTTGTGTAGTGTTTAAGCATTTCAGTAATTTAAGAGATCAGGAGTAGGTTTGCTGAGCAGGCATTAGTTTTGTGTGTGTGTGTGTGTGTGTGTGTGTGTGTGTGTGTGTGTGTGTGTGTGTGTTTTAAAAGTTACCAAGCTTTTGACCTCAGATGATCTGAGATGGGAGAGTGGCATTACAGAAAAATCCACTCTCATTTTTCTCCCTTGTAAAGAAGCAGCAGAGGAAAATCAAGTATACATACTGCCCAGAAGCCTGGAGAAATCAGCAGGTGGATTTGGTTGCCTTAAAGCAAAATTCTAGATACATGTCCTTACGAGATAAATATTTCCTCCTTGATTGTATTAGCAGAAAGAAATTGTAACAGTTGGATAAGAGAAGTAGCGTTAATATTCTGTATAGCCCAGTACAGGGTAACTGTGATCACCAACTAACAGAATGTTTTAAGGAGAGGGCCTTGGAGGTTCCCAACACGAGGTACGATATATAAGGCTATGGCTGAGCCAGCCAGTCCTCTTGTTGTTAACACATTATGTCCGCATGTCCAGGAAATATGCATGCTGAAATATGCCTACTAAAGTGTTTAATTCATTTTAATAAACCCTGTTTGGGGAGGAGAGTTCATGCCTTGGATCAGCTGGTTCCTCCTTGAGTCATTGAGTCACATTTCTGTATGTGCCTACAGTTTCTGTTGAAATATTTCAGATCAGCTTTAAGAGTTGGGCCAATTCACCAGGGCTAGATTGTTCTTCTTGTACAGTTGGAGAGCCAAGTAGAGAGTTGTTTGGCTTCCTTTGCTGTGGAAAACCCCACTATCATCGAAGCTTAGGAACCTTTGCTGCAGTAGAAGAGCCAGGTGTTGTCAGTCATCACCCTGGTCATGGCAGGCCTGTGAAGTAGACTCCTCTGTAGTTGGAGTCATCTCTTTTTACTCTCTGGAGCTGATCTCTCACAGCTTGTTTTCCCAATAGTAGGGAAATTTACTCTGAAGGGAGGAAACTTTTTTTTTTTTTTTTAAGATTTATTTATTTATTATATGTAAGTACACTGTAGCTGACTTCAGAAACCCCAGAAGAGGGCATCAGATCTTGTGCATCAGATCTTGTGACGGATGGTTGTGAGCCACCATGTGGTTGCTGGGATTTGAACTCGGGACCTTTGGAAGAGCAGTCGGTGCTCTTACCCGCTGAGCCATCTCACCAGCCCCCGGGAGGAAACTTTTAAGTCACTGTTTTCTCCTTCCTCTAGCAAACTTTGATGTGAATAAATCAGTGTACATGGCTCTGAAGCAAAGAGTTACATGTCAACAATTTTTGATGTTTTCTGTTATTTTTCTTCTGACAGTTTACTGAGAATTACAGAGAGTGTGCTCTGTGTAGCTGATTCTTTCTGATTCACGATTTTCCTCCTGGGCAGTCTTCTGTTAAGAGAAGGCTTTTAGATTTTAATTAAGACAAGTTTCACAGCATTTAAATAATTGTAGTCTTGTTATGATACTTAAAGATTTAGTAAGTAGTTATGATGCACACAAAACTGAAATCTTGCTTGAACATTTAAAACTTTGCTTAGCACAAAATCATTACTTTGTTGTTTATTATACTTTCTTTCTGTTCTGACCAGTGAATATTATATATGTTTTGCTAAATTTATATTTAAACACTTTAAAAGGGTTTATGACTTGTCTTTGTGACTGTAATTTGATACCCTGCTTTGACAGGTTTGACGAATAGGTTTCTTTGGTTTGTAAATTGTACAGAATGCCAGGGCATTCATTTCCCCAAAGCAAAGCACCCTGGTGACCTCTGTAATAGCCTTCAAAGGGAGGTGAGATGCTTTGTATAAAAATGTGCTTCAAGTTTGCTTTGTGTGTAAATGGCAATGTGAATGTGCAAAATTGCCTCCTCAGCCAATTATTTAACAGTTGTTTTAGTGAATATAATCTCACCTTTTTCCAACCGTTTTCAGAGTAATTCTTCAGTCCAGTGTTCAGAGCTGTAAAACCCCTGAACCTAACCTTTCTGGCAGTGCAGGCATTACTAAACGAACCACCAGATCTGCTTCGGGGAAAAGCAGTCTTAAAAGGTGAGAAAAGTCTCTCATTCTGGCAAGTCTCATGTTTGTTTCCAGTTTACTCTTCTGAACCCTGCTTCTGGAGATTGACATGAAGATAGGAAGTTGGAGGCTCTGTGATGGGAACAGAGGCTGCTGTGTTACTGGCTTTTCAGAGGAAATCCCTCTTGTTGCAAGTGTGGTTTGATATGGGGAAGCTGAGAGAACTTTGCCTAAGAGCTTGTTGTTCCTACTCTCCCATATCAGATAGAGCTTAGTGAGTCGTGGCAGAGCCTCCGGGCTTGCAACCTGATGTCCTGTTCTCCTGCCACAGTGCTTCCCTTTTTATCTCCTTGGTTGTGACTTCTACTTACTCTAGGCTCTGAGAATGTTCTCCACCATCTCTGGATGTCTGTCATAAACCAAAGACAGACATGTCATTCTCAAGTTATTCTGAGACCCAGCTCCTGCCTAGCAAAGAAAAGACCACACCATTGCTCCTTTCTGGCCCGTGGAAAGCAGTTGCCCTGATCGTGCTTGGGCACCATCACTTGACAGGGGTGACTTTGTGCAGCCATGACTGTTCCAAAATTCACTCTGTAGACCAGGCTGGCCTCAAACTCACAGATCTGCTTACCTCTGCCTTCCAAATGCTGGGATTAAAGGCGTGCACTTCGACCATCCATCGATGCTTCACTTTGAAAACAGATGGCTCTGAAGAAAAACAGGGCCAGATTCTACGTTCTACTTGACTCTTTGATCAGTTCTTGTCCGGTCTGTTGGATGCTTTCTCTCCTTCGTTGTGTAGGTCACTGTAAGCTCATTGATGTGGTCCACCATCACTGTCGGTCCCAAGAGCTCCAGGCACTCTGGGATCTAAGGGCTGCTTTTCACTTTTGTCATTTTTTTCCTTGTTGCTGACTTTATAACATTTCACTTTGGAGTTAGAGGCTCCTGAAAACAGAAAAAAGAACAACCTACGTGGGTACTTGAATCTTCAGTCAGCCGATGACTCAGAAAGTTGGGATTTGATTTTAAGGATTTTATATGTGTGGAATGTTGGTTACCATAGAAGCCAGGAAGCATTATTTTTAATTAGATATATACTTAAGTGTTTGTTTCTTTTATACCGTAGTTCCAACTTGACAAGAAAATTAGGAACAGGTCAGATTTAGGTACACTCTATAACATAGTATCTGAGTTCTGACAGAAAAATACGAGATGGGCTGAGTTGTACCCATTTAATTTCATTAGTTAATGATTAATCAGGAACCACTTATTTACTGATTGACAGTGCTGATGCTGGAACTTGAGGGTTCATGTGGATGAGACAAGTGCTTTACTACTGAAGTAAATACCAACCCGAGTCATGTCGTAGAAGAAAATTTAATGACTTGGATAAATGCTTCTCAAAAAAGTAAGAAAAATAAATAAAATTCCCATGTAAAACTTCTGAGCTATAACTCCAGTTTGAAATTATACACTATGACATATATAGAGAAGAGTATTGTCATAATTATTTCAATATGCAAATTTCTAAATACACATACAAATGAAGCACAAAACCCCCATGCCTCTTGATTCTTCTTGGTAGGACAGTTGAGGTTTTAGATTCCAACTTTTCCATTAAGTTGTAGGAAATGCATATACCTTTTATGTGCAATCAGACTGTCAAAAGTTCCCTGTGAATGTTGGCCTTTAATTCCAGCCCCTAGAATACATAGCAAGGTCTAGGCCAAGTAGGGCTATATAGTGAGACCTTGTCTCAAAACAGAATATCAACCATGTCAGAAAGTGTGGTGTTAGTGTTGATATCTAAGTGCTTGAGCTTTTGGTAGGAAGTCCAGTAAGACTTGCTCATTTGATTCTGAGTGATAGAATTTAACCCAAGCTTTGAACCACATCATGCCTTATTCTACTGAGGAAGGTTGATGGTGCACTGATCCTTATGTCTACATTTCTTGGCTGTGCATGGCACTCCTGTGACCTCCACTTGTCCTCCCTGGATAGTGGTTTCTGATTTTCAGTGAGCTCCTCCTGGGGTCCTAGATTGGATGCTTTGAGGATTCTAAATAAGCTAGGTTAAATGAACTGGACCAAAGTGCCTTTCAGGAATTTGGGGTAGAGATAAGCCAAAGCAATTTGGAAGTTGAGGTAGGAGTACTGTGGCCTATATAAACTATTATCATCTCTAGCTTACAAAAGAAAGGCACACAACTGTGCATGGTATTCCACCACTTCTAGGAAATACAGAGAATCAAGGATTTCCAGGCTATAGCTTCCTGCGTTTAACCTGCTGAATAATGTTCAGCATTTGTTTAGAGGGTATTAAAGGAATACCCTCTCTATCCCTCTATATACCATTAATATTAATATATATCTAAATATATATTAATATACCATTAATATAATCTACTCCAGGAAAAATATCTCAGCTGAGATGGTTGGGTAATTCTAACATACTTAATTGAAATCTCTTCTCTTTAAACAATAGCACCCCTACCCGCAAAAAGCACATCAAAACAAAAATACCAATTTCTTTCAATGTCTGTCTTCCTTCAGGCTTACCAGGCCTCCTGGTTCTTTTGTGGGAGAGTCCCTGTCTGTTCCAGGTCCTTGCACTCACACATCTCCTGTGATGGCCCATGGCAACATTAATGTTTAATCCCATGCTCCCCCTAACCCTTTAAGGCTTCTAGGATGGAGATTCTCACCAACCTCTCTTTGCACTGAACTGACTCCTGAGTTGTGACATTGTATCAAGAGGGACTTCAACTTTCAGAGACTTTCCCAGAAAAACCTCTTAAAAGACTGGCTACTTGCCCTGAGAAGATGGGCGGATTGTGATAGAGGAGATGAACAGATTTGCTGTTGGAGGAGAAAAACCACTGTGCTCCTCCTATAAAATGGCTTTCTTGTCTTAACGTCATTTGGATGGAAGCCACATGTAGTCAGAAGTCCTGTGGCTTCTGTGTTGGAGCACACGGCTGGTATGGGATGGAGTTGTTCGGTTGATGATCTGTGTGTCTCATTTTCATTTGTCAGGCTCTGAAGGAAGTTCGTGGGTTTCCACACCTCTCACTTTCTATTAGAACCATAAATCTATTATAACAGCTCATCACTGACTTAATGAATTGACTTTTTTTCAGCGTTCCCACACTAACTCTGAAGGGGGCTCTCAGAACAAGTCTTGAACACTGTCACATCTACAAGGGGAGGACTTGCAGGCGCCTTATCTGGGTCATTCACCTCCGTTCATCCATCTTTCTGTAGCTCTTCACTGCTGTGTTTCTGGAAGCTTGTAAAGTTTCTTTTGGGCCATCTTTTCTTTTTACATTATTTCATCCCATTTCCTGAAAAATAACTCTTGTCCCAATGACCTTCTTTATATTTAAGATGCATCACTCTGCTTCTGCTGCCAAACCACCCTAATGCCTGTGGCTCCAGGAAACTTGTACTTACAGGGTGTGATGCTCAGGGTCCTTCATTGCTCATCCAAACTCGTGCCTTGGGATCATCTCCGTGGAGTGCCTGTGTGTACTTCCTGGACTTTCTCTAAGTCCTTGCTGTGGAATTCATGCCCATCTTGCCTGTCATTGCATCATAGCTCTCTGGGCCTCAGCTCCTGGTTCCTGTTCCATTGCTCTGGGATTTCATATCTCATTGGCCATTATCTCCAGGAACCCCCGGATGTTCTCCCTCTGTTCTTCTTAAGTTAACATCCTGTGGAATAGCAGATATATTTCCACTTGATTCCATCCGAAGATTGTCTTTTCCCTCAAGACTCTCTGCTCCTGTCTGTAAAAACTGTGCACCCAATTCAGGTCAGTCTTCTCTTTCCAAGTGAGGGTCATCTCCAGATCAGAAGTCGTTTCATGGGTGGGTTTGTCTTTTCTCGTTTTTACTTTCTTCTTTCCCCTTTTCTCTCAAAGTTGCTGATGAGTTTGAGGTATAACAGCACATTGTGGGAGGAAGAAAGAGAGGAAGGGTGAGCAGGTTGACTTTGGGTGAGCCCAGAGGGGCCCTTGGCTGTCGCTGCCCAGATCTCTTTACAGACAGGCCAAGTGCTCCAAGAAGTTGGGCCTGGCTCGAAACCACCCAGTAATTCTCCTTTATCTCTTCCTTCTCTCCTCTTTCCCCACAGCCTGGCTCCGTGGAGGGAGAGGAGGAGAAGGAGCGCTTTGCAGCAAATGCCCGTGCTGGCCTTATGGTACCTGCCTTGCTCTGCTGCCCATGCTGCCTGTCTTTTTTATTTCTATTGCCGTTTTCCCCCTTTAAACAAAATTTGAACTTTTCTCTCCCCTGCCTTTCTCTCCTGTCTGCCTTTTTATGGTTGATGTTGTATTGTCTCTTCTAAAGGATGCCATTAAAAATCATACCAAGTGTGTGCTTTTAGCATGCCGATGTTCTCATTATGTTGTCTTCCTTGTCTTTGAAATTTTCCTCAGGAATACTTTAGAGTCTTCACGGTAAATCTCTCTCTCTGTCTCTCTCTCTCTCTCTTTTTTTCTCCTCAGTCCAGCCATTTCAAGGACTAAGGCAGTCTTACGTTAAAGTGAAAAAACGGTGACCAGGACTCCAGGGAAGACTAGGAACAGAAAACCCCAAGAGGATTTAGCCAGTCGATCTGAGAACAAAGCAGGCTCTGCCATGGCCTTAGCTTCTTTCCACATAAGAAGTTCATTCAATGAAGAAAATGTCACTGGCCTCTGATCCACTCACTGACTCTGGGGTGTGGTTGAACCGTTTGAGGGCCTGACTCTCCCTTTTGTTATCTCAAGTTGGACAAAAGCTGCTGTTGTGAATTTAGTCTCAGGTGTCAATACCCTGTCCTCTGCCACCAGAGAGTCGTCTGGTGAGTGTGGTACATGTGTGTGTGTTCCTGTGATGGCAATCATGTTCGCTGCCGACCTCCAGAAGAGTTGAGGATCTGATGGAGATCTCTTAGGTATTTATTTTTTGTTCAGCCTGGGACCCTGACTCGCAGTTTATAAAGATGAAAGAGATGAACATCCCTCCAGTGGTACCCTCCATCTTCAGGTATGATTTGGTACAATCAGCTTCACTTTTGTCTTGTTAATCCTGTTGTGATGTTCACTGTGTGAAGTACCCAAGCTGCTTGCTTTTCACCTAAGAGTGCTTTATTAACAATCTGTGAACACTGAGTTTACACACTGTTGTATGTTGTTGTGGTTACTGAAAACCTGCTAGAGAATGTTGATTGAGAGCGTTGGGACCCTTGTGTCATTTTAGGATGAAGATTTCAGAGCTGAGATGTTGTTGGGTAGCTCAGTCATGTTATAATTGTGTTTACTTCATTACATTAAAACCAAACATCAACCCTAGCATTTTCCTTTGGAAAAGCATCCTAAATAATGGTGGCTTTAACAACAAAATTGTGAGCCTTGCTGTAGTGGTGCACGCCTTTAAAATCCCAGCATTGGGAGGCAGAGGCAGGTGGATCTCTGAGTTCGAGGCCAGCCAACGATACACAAGGATATCTTGTCTCAAAAATAAAACAAAGCAAAACAAAAACCAAACCCAAAATCCCAAAATTGTTAACCCTTTGTAGAGTCTTTCTCTGTAACACTGTGGAGTTTTTTCCTTGTGATTCACAGTTTGATTTTAGTGACAATCACTTGCTTCTGGAGTTGGGCTGTTTGTGTAAAAGAACTCACTGTTGCCTTTGGTTAGGGAATATGACTAGAAACTGTAGCGTGCCTTTTCTCTTCACCCTGCTGGAAGCCAGCAGTACCCGTGCCATGATGAAGCAATTGCAAAACCAGAATTTATCTGCTGCCAAAAAAAAAAAAAAAAGACAGAGCCCATAATTAGAAAATACTTTATAGTTGTTTTGGTTACTTCCACAGTTGAGGCTAATGGTTTTTGACTCTCCCAGTTTTGAAACTGGAGAAATGCAATATTGAAAGCCATTGACAGCTAATGCCTTCCTAAGACAGATGAATGTGTCAGGTGAGCAGGCAATCCCACTTGAAAAGCTGCCTTCCTTGTAGTTGGTATTGACAGGTTAAAGTCTAGTTAATGTAAAAATATTCAAAGACAATAGGTTCCCCCTTTCAGTGTTTCTATCCTCAAAACTGCATTGGCTGGCCTTGGATTGGAGGCATGAGGATTCAGTGTAAATCCACACAAAGAGCCCCCCTCCCTAGGCAGCACATAGCTTCCAAACAATGGGAAAAAACAGTTAAGGCAAAGTTTGTTATCCTTGGATATGAATGAGTTTAAGATCTAGGTAGGAGGACAAATGTTTCATTCACCAATAATGCTAAATCAAACTGCCTAAGTCTAAAATAGAAACTTCCTGGGTGATTCTTCCTTCTCTGAACAAGCTAGGACAGGTACTTAGGAGACAGAAGTAGACTCCATTCTATCTGAACTAAGCTAGGTTTGTTCTCATGCATCAGAATGAGTTGATCAGGGCCTGCCCACACTGGCTCCCTCGTGGTCAGCAAGTTTGGGAGGAAACCACCTGGGCTTCAGAGATGACCACAGTGCTTTTTAAAAGGCACCTTTTTGTGTTGAAAGCTCCATTCAGCTAGAATTGCTGCCACTGTGGCAATTCCCTGCATTTAACTCCCTTGCTGAAGTTACTTAGGAAACATGAGTTGGTGAGGACACATTCATTTCCAGGAAAACCTACTTGATGTTGTCTAGGGAGGACTGCATAGCAACTGACTGGTGACATCAGGACCCAGGAAGTCTTTGATCAAACTAATGGAAAGTCCTTCCTGTTGGGAATTAGTGGACAACCTCTCCCCAAACTACAGCTACCCAGAAACTTCTGGGGTAGAATACCCTGTAGCTATAAAGCATGACTCAGTAGATATGGGATGGAGGGGCCCCTTTAACTTAAGAACTTTAAATACCTTTGTAAGTACATCAAATCCTCTTCCAGCAGAATTAAAATTAGAAAAGTATATTTATAGGTGCCCTTGATGCTTTTTGGGAACTCATACCATCCAGAGTCCAAGAGAAGAATGTCTGCAAAACTGAGCTTCAGGACTTAGAGACAGATTAATACAATTCTGAGGCCCAGCTTTAACTCTTGCCTTGAGGCAAGAAGGATGGACCCTGAGTAGTGCCACATTCAAGGGTAGCAGTATTTGTCGAAACTAGCATGGCCACATGCTGCTCTTCCTCATTAACTTCCCAGCTTTAACTTGACCCCCAAACCCTAGCCCTATCCATTGTCCTGCCCTGCCCTACTGCCCCCCTGTCAGGGGTGGCTTCTACCTCTTGGCTTGGGCCCTGACAGGTCATAGAGGCTTCCCAAGTGTTCTCATGAGGCTCTTTGAGCATAATCAGGTCTGGTCGACTTTTCCAGCTTTCTGGGTAGTTTGTGCCTGGAATTCCTCAGGCCTTTGTTAACTTGAATAGCTGTCTGTGACAAGTGAGTATGTTTCTAGAAACATCAGCTGTTTTTCCTCACATTTTTTTTAAAAAAGTTCTTACTTGCATTTTGGAAAGCAGTTGGTCAGAAACCTTAAAACCTATTTTTTTAGCTGGTCAATTGTAGCAGGCAGCTATCTTGTGAGTTCAAGACCTACCTGGTCTTCAAAGTGGGTTCCAGTATAGTTAGAGTTATACAGAGAATCCCTGTCTCAAAAAACAAAAACAAAACAACAACAGCAACAAAAACAGATTATACAAACTATTTTAAGATTTCCCTCCCACTGAAGTGACCTCTTGAGAATAGCCACTGTTCTTGCATTTCTTCATAAATCTGAGTGTTCCCCATGTCACTGAGTGGAAATACTACAGATACGTTTAAAAGATTGCCTATACTGTGTAAGAAATTACCTCCTGGATGATCCAGTAGAATTCACTGTGGATAGACAGGTCTGTCAGATTACAGTACTGCAGTTTTACATCCATTGTTTGAAGACTTTATTGTACACTCATGTGCAGATGAAGTGAAGTTTTAAAATGTTAACTGACGAGTCAGCATTTGATCAGTCATTGTCTTGATATTTTATTAAATTGTATATTTCTAATAATATTTTTTAAAGTAGAGAGAACTGGTTGGATGTTTATTCTCCTGAAGGTATTTTTAAGATAAAGCTTCACCATAGCCTGTAAACTTGGCACATAAGTAGTTTTTGATACTTTTTGTTGCATTTGAAAAATCTTGTGTATTGTAAAATGGTTTTATACAAAATACTAAATAGTAGAAATTGTATAATTTACAATCATATAATTAAAAATATTAAACAGTTTTGGTTTGTTGTATTCACTTACTGAGCATGCCTAATAGATAGCAATTTAATTATGAAATGGATCTAATTCTTAGTTTACAAAAGGCATCATGACAAAATACTACAGACTGGGTGGGACAAGTAAAGAAAAATGTGCTCCCTCTTAGTGCCAGAAGCATGAGGCTCTGACCAAGATGTCATCAGGGTGGGTTTCTCTTGAGAGGTTCTGATCTTTGCTTACTCATAGACACTTCTCACTGGACTTCATATGCCCTTTTTCTTCTGTACTGCCCATCCCTGGTCTTAGAAGCTTAGCAGTGAGCATGAATTAGGACCACCCTCCTGGCCTCATTTATATTTGCCTCTTTAAATGTCCTGTCTCCAGATGTAGCCAACTGTATGGTACAGAGGGGTTAAGGCTTCAGGAACTCAATTTTAAGGTGTCCAGGAGGTGAGTGAGTGAATTCGTGATATGAGATCACTCCGTATGCATCTCTGTGCTGGCTTCAACAACTTGGAGATTTGATGGATAAGACTTAGGTATCCTGTAGGCCATTGATCATGATTTGTAGCTTGGCCCGGGGAAAGCCCTCTGCATCTGATATCTCAGCTTCCTGGGTAATCTGCTTTATAAAGATTGATTTTTTTTTTTTTTAGTACATTTTGTTCCTCTGTTTCTGATATTTTTGGTATGTAATCTCATACACCTGAGTGTGATAACTCACATTGTCTTTACCTGAAGATGAGAATATGCTTGATGCAGGTAAGTCTTGGCTTGTTCAGAGGTCTTGCTAAGGGATTGTGAGTGGAAAGATAGGCAAAAATGCTACCAAGATGGCACAGCGAATAAACTCATTGCCTCAACAGGCCTGGTGACTTAAGTTCTATCCTAGACCCACATAAAGGTAGAAGGAAAGAACTGACTCTGCAAACTGTCCTCGGCTCTCTACAGGATGTACATGCCCCAGTCCCAACACACACACACACATACACACACACACACACACACACACACACACACACACACACACCAGCCCCCCACAGGCTGTACATGCCCCAGTCC